>NC_068442.1:22766260-22928760 GCF_023373465.1 Oncorhynchus keta
CTTTTACACAAAGCTGTTATGCTAATAGAGTGCAGTTATGATAATGAGGGAGGTGTGTGTGTGTGTCTGTGTGTCTAACCTTATTGCTTTATTATATAGAGAGATTAGCTGCATTTTGCAGTATTAAGAATGTTCAGCTATTCTCAGTCTTAAGATCTTATCAGCTTTTCCTTATTGAAATGATTGAACTTTTATTTCGGAAAGAAGCCTAAGCACTGCCAATATCCTCTGTGAGTGACAGAAAGAGAGGGAGGGATGTATTGAGGATGGGGAGAGAGAGAAAGAGCGGGATAGAGAAGAGGGGGAGAGAGAGACTCAGGTTGTCTTTGTGATTTATGGATTTCATAAGCCTAAAAACCTCTCTGGTCTGACACTCCATTCTTCTCTCATCTCATTGAGTCTTCACAGCTATCACAGCTTTAGTCCTAGTCAGCAGACACACACACACACACACACACACACACACACACACACATGCACGCGAGCACGTATGCACGCACGCAAAAGGGGAAAGGTATTTATGGGGGTCATAAACCTCCCTCTCAGGCCAACGTCATGACAATACATGCACACACACGCACACACACACACACACACACACACACACACACACACACACACACACACACACACACACACACACACACACACACACACACACACACACACACACACACACACACACACACACACACACACAAAAACAGGTATGCTCACACACATACACAGACTAACAAACGCAGGTATGTTCGCACACACACACACACACACACAAACACACACAGCTTTAGCCCTGTCATGACTGTCCTGATCGGGTCAGGTTACAGGAGACCACAACCCTACAGATTATCTCTCAACCCCAACAGAGGAGGAGAGATCTAGGGGTCTGAAGATGTGAGTGTTTTATGACCCCTCACACCCTGGTAAAACTCAGGTCACAGACAAATTCCTTTGTCCTGTTATAATGGAGAACCAGCCTCAGAACATTAAACTATGAAATAAAGGGACTTTGGAACAATGGTTTTCGTCAGCCACAATGGTGGTCATGACGATAGATGGAATATGAAAATATATGTAATTTTTGTTTTGTTATTAAAGGTTAATAGATGACGTTATTACGAAAACATTGTAACGTGAAGATCTTTCCTAGTATATGTTTGATGTTTATACATTGTACGTTGTGTGGAAAATGTCCAAATCACAGGGAATTTTTTGGTAAAAATGAAATATTAAGTTAGTTGTCTAAAATTGGATTTGAGAGAAACCTAGATCTTGCTCTTAACTAGGTACGCCCAGAAAATTGCCCTAAAGGCGGTTACGCCCACTTCTGACACAAGGGTATAAAACCTGTGAGTAAAGAATTAAAGAACGTACAGAGAAGACTACATGACCCAAGCTGCAGCTTGTAACGGCGTTCGTCTGTTGAAAGAGAAGCGGACCAAAATGTGGCGTGGTAGTTACTCATGTTCTTTAATGAAAAAACAACGATACATGAAATAACTAAATCTACAAAACAACAAATGTAACGCGAAAACCTATACAGCCTATCTTGTGATAACAAACACAGAGACAGGAACAATCACCCACAAAACACACAGTGAAACCTAGGCTACCTAAATATGGTTCCCAATCAGAGACAACGACAATCACCTGACTCTGATTGAGAACCGCCTCAGGCAGCCAAGCCTATGCTAGACACCCCTACTCAGCTGCAATCCCAATGCCTACAAAACCCCAATACGAAACACAATAAAATAAACCCATGTCACACCCTGGCCTGACCAAATATATAACAAAAACACAAAATACTAAGACCAAGGCGTGACACAGCTAAGGTCTAAAAACTCAACGAACCCAGAATGCAACACAAGTTTGAAGACAAAGAAATATTTTTCTACCCAAGCTACGGATGAGTAGCTTTGTCTAAGCGGGTGTATTCAAGCCGGACCCTCTAGCATCCAATCCCAGCGAATCGTGGTATCTAAAAGGTTTCATTCCTATGCTGTGAACTCTGAGCTACAGAGCTGTCTGTCCTTTGAAGACCCCTTCCAGAGCAAGGGTGAGGGAACAGACTCCTAAGCCAAAAGGACACTGACATCGTGAGGACGACCAGAAAGGTGCGCTGGAGAAGTGCGTCATCGAGCAGCCTGAACGGTCCCTTAAACGGTCCCCTGAATGTTCTCCTCGGAGGTCTTCCTCACGTAATTACATCATTATATTCTGACCCATAAGAGCAGCAGCCTGAACGGTCCCTGAATGTTCTCCTCGGAGGTCTTCCCCACGTAATTACATCATTATATTCTGACCCATAAGAGCAGCAGCCTGAACGGTCCCCTGAATGTTCTCCTCGGAGGTCTTCCCCACGTAATTACATCATTATATTCTGACCCATAAGAGCAGCAGCCTGAACGGTCCCCTGAATGTTCTCCTCGGAGGTCTTCCCCACGTAATTACATCATTATATTCTGACCCATAAGAGCGGCAGTTTGGGGCAAGGCTAGGGTTAGAATAGCATAGCTGACAAATTCACCCAAATGTATATTTCTCTCGTGTACTTTCTTTTTTCTCTCTCTTTGAAATCCCCATTGTGGGTAACACGCTCCATAGTGTGTTGGCCCGTTATACTAAGTTCTAATCAATAGCCTATAATGTGTTTTGTCTATGTGTATCTTTTATCATCATTGTAGCTTTCTCATAAATTAATATTCAACAAAGATTGGTGTGGTACGAACTCAATGGTGAGACCCGGGTCCGTGCAGATTCACAGGCTATACGATGTTCAGAACGAGACTGTAGAGGTAACTGGTTAATTAGCGGCTGTTGTAAAATCGATACTCTGATATTCTTTGAGTTAATTTGGGAAATAGAAACTCATTAAAAACTAGTTTTCCCATGGTGCCCCAGGTTAATGAGTTAATAATTGCTTGATTCAGATAATCACGCAATTAGAAACTTTTAATCATTCGATGAACAACAGTCTTCACATTAACTAATACAACGTCACGACAGTCCCAATCTGCCACCATGCTCAGAACCATGTGCTATAAATCAGTTAGAATAGGACCCAATGGAGCACACACACACACACACACACACACACACACACACACACACACACACACACACACACACACACACACACACACACACACACACACACACACACACACACACACACACACACACACACACCTGGTCCCATGGGTCTCCTCTAAAACACACACACCTGGTCCCATGGGTCTCCTCTCCTCTAGAATACCAAGTGTTCCGTAGATGGTTGTCCTTATATGACCTGATCCTGAGGTGCATATAAAGCACAGGGTCTATGTCAAGCACATACCAGTGTCATGGGGAAACAGGCCTCACTAAGACACACTGAGCATTTACAGCCCCTCAGTAAACACACTCTGACTCTATCTTGGTCATGGAAACATTGTCACAGTTCTGTATAGGCCTACCTCATAGGGGTAAACATCAGTCAGTCACCCTCATGCGTTTCCTCTTGCAGTGGAGTTTCGGTAAACCATACTCACACAATTAGTAATTTTGTCCAGGCTTTAGCTCGACTGGCTTTGTGGTACAGAGGTAACAGGTTCAATCCCAGTCAGTAACATTAGTGTTGGGACACTCTCATAAAGCAGTGTATGTTCTGAGCGTCTTCTTTCTGCAGTTGTGTTGCTGAGTAGAGGATATTGTCCTCAGTGAGATGCTGTAACACAGGTCTTAAAGCTCCAGAAACACTTGCTACGTTTTCACTTTGCCACATCGACTGGCTCTGTACGTGGTGTATGTCTTGGAATTCAATACACCCCTCTGTGTGACACTGCTTTATTCATATTGACTTTGAAATTGAAATCCTGACAGTAGTTCCATTCTGTTTCTTATCTTCTCTCCTCATCTCTCTTCTCTAATGCCCTACCATTCTCTTTCTCTCCCCTGCTCCTCTCCCCTCTCCTCATCCTTCTCATTCTGTCTCCCCCTCCTTCTCTCTCTTAGCTCCCTTCTCTCCTCCCGGTATTGAGACCGTGGTGAAGTTTGATGCCTATGGCGACGGAATGGGACGCTACAACATCTTCAGTTACCAGCACAACGCTGATCGCTACGGATATGTGCCCATCGGTGAGTGGGCGGAGACTCTGAGCCTGAGCAGTGACCTGATTCGCTGGCCAAGAGAGGTGGTGCCCCCATCCCAGTGCAGCGACCCGTGTGCCCGCAACGAGATGAAGAAGATGCAGGCTGGTGAGGAACACACACACACACACACATACATAGGGCTTAAGCAGATCTAGTGACATCACTAGCAGAAGTGTCAGTGTAATTGTTTTTGGAAGAATGAAATGATTGGAGCAGCTGGCTCTCATGTAAACATCCTAGTTTCCTTTTCTTACATAAAAGCTGCCTAAGGTAATATATTTGTTTTATACCTGTATCTTGTAGGAGAGTACTGTTGTTGGATCTGTACGGCGTGTGAGGCTCATGAATACCTAGCTGATGAGTTCACCTGTTCGCCCTGCGCCCCTGGCCAGTGGCCCAGTGAAGACCTCACTTCCTGTTACGACCTGCCTGAGGACTACATCATGTGGGAGGACGCCTGGGCTATCGGACCAATCAGCATCGCTGTTGTTGGGTGAGAAGTTAGAGGAGAGTAAGAGGGATCAGTCTCATCAGTTGGGATAGGCCTAAAGTGTAGGCTTTTGTTCAGGCCCAGCACTAACACTAGACACTTTTCCCAAAGGGGATTCAACAAAGTAAACTGAAACTGATCTACTCACCATCTGCAGGTTCCTGTGTACATCTCTGGTGTTCTGGGTGTTTGTGAGACACAACAGCACGCCCCTGGTGAAGGCGTCAGGCAGAGAGTTGTGTTACATTCTCCTGCTGGGTGTCTTCATGTCCTACTCCCTCACCTTCCTCTTCCTGGCCAAGCCCTCGCCTGCTATCTGCGCCATGCGACGCCTCGGCCTCAGCACCTCATTTGCTGTCTGCTACTCTGCCCTGCTCACCAAGACCAATCGGATCGCCCGGATCTTCAGTGGGGTGAAGGACGGGGGAGGGACCACGAAGCCGCGCTTCATAAGCCCCACGTCCCAGGTCAGAGGTCAACCTAGCTGTCAGAAGATGGGGGAGGGAAAAGGGGGGAGATAGAGGAACAGAGGTAGAGAGAGAGGGAAGGAGGAGGGAGATGGGGGTTGGAGGCAGATTACAGATAGATAACTTAGATGATGGTGTTGCTTCTCTCTCTCTCTTATCCGCCACCCCAGGTGTTTATCTGTCTCAGTCTGATATCGGTCCAGTTAGTGATGGTGTCTGTGTGGTTGCTGCTGGAGGTTCCTGGTACCAGGAGGTTTACGTTACCGGAGCGACGGCAGACAGTGATCCTGAAGTGTAACGTCCGTGACTCCAGCATGCTGCTGTCGCTAGGATACGACGTGCTCCTGGTCATCCTGTGTACTGTGTAGGTGGTGCAGAGGTGCTGCGTGTGATTGTGTGTGTGGACATCAGAAGGTTTATCATTCTTATTGCGTAAGCCTTCAAAGTTTGTTTATTATTTCATTCTATTTGTCTCCTTTATCTGATCCTAGGTATGCCTTCAAGACCAGGAAGTGTCCAGAGAACTTCAACGAGGCTAAGTTCATAGGTTTCACCATGTACACAACCTGTATCATCTGGCTAGCCTTCCTGCCCATATTCTACGTCACATCCAGTGACTACAGGGTGAGAGCAAGGTTCACGCACACACACACACACACACACACACACACACACACACACACACACACACACACACACACACACACACACACACACACACACACACACACACACACACACACACACACACACACACACACGTGCATAAACACACTTACTGTACTACACAACTATTAAATTCATCATTAACAAACATAAGGGCGAACATTTGAATAAGACACACTGCTGTCTTCCACTGTCGCTGGCTGCAGGATATCTGTCCTGACATGTCATGCTAACTGTTTTATGTGCACCCTTATAATGTTAATCCAAGAGGCTGCCAGGTACTGACACACTGTCGACAAGCAGAGCAAGAGGAGGGTATGTGTTTACCTGATCCTTACAAATCACACACACAGCCTTAGGCTGTGGAAAGAATTGCTTTGGCCTTGGTAATCTGACTTGTGAGGTAGAGAGAGACACACTAACACCACGGCCTTGCCTGTGAGATGGTGTGTGTGTGTGTGTGCACTTATACAGGAAGTGGGTACACACACATTTGTTCTTGCTTTTCTGTCTGTTCATACATACGTCCATAAAAAGCATGCACTCTTCCTTCCTCTGGTCCTCTGTTCCAGTGTAGTTACCATGTTCTCTGTCTTCCTCTGGTCCTCTGTTCCAGTGTAGTTACCATGTTCTCTGTCTTCCTCTGGTTCTCTGTTCCAGTGTAGTTACCATGTTCTCTGTCTCCCTCTGGTTCTCTGTTCCAGTGGAGTTACCATGTTCTCTCTCTTCCTCTGGTCCTCTGTTCCAGTGTAGTTACCATGTTCTCTGTCTTCCTCTGGTCCTCTGTTCCAGTGGAGTTATATATATATATATATATGTTCTCTGTCTTCCTCTGGTCCTCTGTTCCAGTGGAGTTACCATGTTCTCTGTCTTCCTCTGGTCCTCTGTTCCAGTGTAGTTACCATGTTCTCTGTCTTCCTCTGGTCCTCTGTTCCAGTGGAGTTACCATGTTCTCTGTCTTCCTCTGGTCCTCTGTTCCAGTGTAGTTACCATGTTCTCTGTCTTCCTCTGGTCCTCTGTTCCAGTGGAGTTACCATGTTCTCTGTCTCCCTCTACAGGTCCAGACCACCACCATGTGTATCTCTGTCAGTCTCAGTGGCTTTGTGGTGCTGGGCTGTATGTTCGCTCCCAAGGTCCACATCATCATGTTCCAACCACAGAAGAACGTCACCAGTCTCCGCCTCAATATCAACCGCTTCAGTGTCAGTGGTCCTGCCACCACATACGCTTCACACGGTATGGTTAAGTTACAGTCAGAGACACTGACCACTGAGCATGGTTCGTTATGTAGCCAAGTTGGAATTTAACTAAATGTCCCATTTTTATTAATCTCTCTCTCTCTCTCTCTCTCTCTCTCTCTCTCTCTCTCTCTTTCTCTCTCTCTCCCACCCTCTCTCCCCCCCCTCCCTCTCCCCCTCCCTCTCCAGCATCAGTGAGTGCCCAGTACGTACCGACAGTGTGTAATGGGAGAGAGATCGTCGACTCCACCACTTCCTCTCTGTGACCACACCCACTCACCTCTCTAACCCTGCCCCCCAGAGACTGTTAGCCAATGCCCCCCTGCCCCCTCCTCCCACGACGTGGACTAGCACAGTTCTGTTTCACGTCTGTAGAAAGGGTTTAATACTACTTTGTTTTCTAGTGCTGTACATATAATGGAATCAAAATTGTTGTAGAGGAACAAAAGAACCAAAACAACTTTGTAGGAGGATTTTTTGAGCCTTTGTTTTGAAAAGCTTTGTTAAGACGTGTGTACATATATAACTGTGCACTGGGTTGTGATAGGAGTGTGTATGTGTTAAGGTTGTGATAGGAGTGTGTGTGTGCTAAGATTGTGTTAGGAGTGTATGTATGTGTGTGTTAGGGTTGTGATAGGAGTGTGTGTGTGTGTGTGTGTGTGTGTGTGTGTGTGTGTGTGTGTGTGTGTGTGTGTGTGTGTGTGTGTGTGTGTGTGTGTGTGTGTGTGTGTGTGTGTGTTAGGGTTGTGATAGGAGTGTGTGTATGTGTGTGTGTTAGGGTTGTGATAGGAGTGTGTGTATGTGTGTGTTAGGGTTGTGATAGGAGTGTGTGTGTGTGTGTGTGTTAGGGTTGTGATAGGAGTGTGTGTATGTGTGTGTGTTAGGGTTGTGATAGGAGTGTGTGTATGTGTGTGTTAGGGTTGTGATAGGAGTGTGTGTATGTGTGTGTGTTAGGGTTGTGATAGGAGTGTGTGTATGTGTTAGGGTTGTGATAGGATTGTGTGTGTGTGTGTGTGTGTGTGTGTGTGTGTGTGTGTGTGTGTGTGTGTGTGTGTGTGTGTGTGTGTGTGTGTGTGTGTGTGTGTGTGTGTGTGTGTGTGTGTGTGTGTGTGTGTTAGGGTTGTGATAGGAGTATGTGTGTCTGTGTGTGTGTGTGTATGTGTGTTAGGGTTTTGATAGGAGTGTGTGTGTGAGTTAGGTTTCTGATAGGAGTATGTGTGTGTTAGAGTTGTGATAGTAGTGTGTGTGTGTTAGGGTTGTGATAGGAGTGTGTGTGTGTGTGTTAGGGTTGTGATAGGAGTGTGTGTGTGTTAGGGTTGTGATAGGAGTGTGTGTGTGTGTTAGGGTTGTGATAGGAGTGTGTGTTAGGGTTGTGATAGGAGTGTGTGTGTGTGTGTGTGTGTGTGTGTGTGTGTGTGTGTGTGTGTGTGTGTGTGTGTGTGTGTGTGTGTGTGTGTGTGTGTGTGTGTGTGTGTGTGTGTGTGTGTGTGTGTTAGGGTTGTGATAGGAGTGTGTGTGTGTTAGGATTGTGATAGCCCGCGGACTTTGTACTATTTTTTGTAGGTCTCATTGTAATAACCCAGTCAGTACGCATTTTTATTCATTTGTATGTTGTATGTTGTATCTGTATATTTATATATTACTGATGGTTGGAACAGCACAATGTTGACAGTATTATGTAACTCCAGTCGGATTCCCACTACTGTGGACTGACAGTGGATGAAGCTCCCTGAGTTGGGCTGACGAGCCCATAGGAATAGAATGGCTGGAACGGACATAGTATCCACATTTCATACAGTTTGTTGAATCACACATTTGCTCTCATTGTAGCATATTAGCCAAGCGGTTAGAGGGTTGGGCCAGTAACTGAAAGGTCGCTGGTTCAACATCTTCAGTTACCAGCACAACGCTGATCGCAACAGATACGTACGTGCCCATTGGAGAGTGGCCGGAGACTCTGAGCCTGAGCAGTGACCTGATTCGCTGGCCAAGGGAGGTGGTGTCCCCCTCCCAGTGCAGCGACCTGTGTGCCCGCAACGAGATGAAGAAGATAAAGGCTGGTTAGGAACACACACACACAGGGCTTTAAGCAGATCTAGTGACATCACTAGTAGATGCTCTGTTCGAGTCCCCGAGCCGATAAGGCGAATAATCTGTCGATGTGCCCTTGAACAAGGCTCTTAACCCTAATGGCTCCTGTAAGTCGCTCTGGATAAGAGTGTCTACTAAAATGTAAATGTTAAAAATATAGCAGTATAGAATATTTATTGAACTTTCCAAATGATGCACCCAATATTGCAGCCAGTCTAGTCATTGTATTGAACTTGAATGTCCTTTCTACGCATCCTAATTCTATGGAACAGCCACTGTATAGGAGGGTCCAATTACCTTGGTAGCCATAGTAACAGATGTGTGTACAACAACTCAACAACATTTTTCCTTAACCAGCATTTTTGGCATAAACTTTAGCAACGATGTGACAACACAGGGTAGTTAATTACAAGTGACTGTTCAAAGTCTTTAACTGCCATTATTGTCAATATTAAAGAAACATTGCAGATGCTATGTCACTTAAAGAAACATTACAGATGCTATGTCACTTAAAGAAACATTACAGATGCTATGTCACTTAAAGAAACATTACAGATGCTATGTCACTTAAAGAAACACTGCAGATGCTATGTCATTTAAAGAAACATTTCAGATGTTATGTCACTTAAAGAAACATTACAGATGCTATGTCACTTAAAGAAACATTACAGATGCTATGTCACTTAAAGAAACATTACAGATGCTATGTCACTTAAAGAAACACTGCAGATGCTATGTCACTTAAAGAAACATTTCAGATGCTATGTCACTTAAAGAAACATTACAGATGCTATGTCACTTAAAGAAACATTACAGATGCTATGTCACTTAAATAAACATTACAGATGCTATGTCACTTAAAGAAACACTGCAGATGCTATGTCACTTAAAGAAACATTGCAGATGCTATGCTACTTAAAGAAACATTGCAGATGCTACGTCACTTAAAGAAACATTACAGATGCTATGTCACTTAAAGAAACACTGCAGATGCTATGTCACTTAAAGAAACATTGCAGATGCTATGCTACTTAAAGAAACATTGCAGATGCTATGTCACTTAAAGAAACATTGCAGATGCTATGCTACTTAAAGAAACATTGCAGATGCTATGCCACTTAAAGAAACATTGCAGATGCTATGTCACTTAAAGAAACACTGCAGATGCTATGTCACTTAAAGAAACATTGCAGATGCTATGCTACTTAAAGAAACATTGCAGATGCTATGCTACTTAAAGAAACATTGCAGATGCTATGCCACTTAAAGAAACATTGCAGATGCTATGCTACTTAAAGAAACATTGCAGATGCTATGCTACTTAAAGAAACATTGCAGATGCTATGTCACTTAAAGAAACATTGCAGATGCTATGTCACTTAAAGAAACATTTCAGATGCTATGTCACTTAAAGAAACATTACAGATGCTATGTCACTTAAATAAACATTACAGATGCTATGTCACTTAAATAAACATTACAGATGCTATGTCACTTAAAGAAACACTGCAGATGCTATGTCACTTAAAGAAACATTGCAGATGCTATGCTACTTAAAGAAACATTGCAGATGCTACGTCACTTAAAGAAACATTACAGATGCTATGTCACTTAAAGAAACACTGCAGATGCTATGTCACTTAAAGAAACATTGCAGATGCTATGCTACTTAAAGAAACATTGCAGATGCTATGCTATTTAAAGAAACATTGCAGATGCTATGCCACTTAAAGAAACATTGCAGATGCTATGTCACTCAAAGAAACATTGCAGATGCTATGTCACTTAAAGAAACATTGCAGATGCTATGTCACTTAAAGAAACATTGCAGATGCTATGCCACTTAAAGAAACATTGCAGATGCTATGTCACTTAAAGAAACATTGCAGATGCTATGTCACTTAAAGAAACATTGCAGATGCTATGTCACTTAAAGAAACATTGCAGATGCTATGTCACTTAAAGAAACATTGCAGATGCTATGTCACTTAAAGAAACATTGCAGATGCTATGCTACTTAAAGAAACATTGCAGATGCTATGTCACTTAAAGAAACATTGCAGATGCTATGTCACTTAAAGAAACATTGCAGATGCTATGTCACTTAAAGAAACATTGCAGATGCTATGTCACTTAAAGAAACATTGCAGATGCTATGTCACTTAAAGAAACATTGCAGATGCTATGTCACTTAAAGAAACATTGCAGATGCTATGTCACTTAAAGAAACATTGCAGATGCTATGTCACTTAAAGAAACATTGCAGATGCTATGCTACTTAAAGAAACATTGCAGATGCTATGTCACTTAAAGAAACATTGCAGATGCTATGTCACTTAAAGAAACATTGCAGATGCTATGCCACTTAAAGAAACATTGCAGATGCTATGTCACTTAAAGAAACATTGCAGATGCTATGTCACTTAAAGAAACATTGCAGATGCTATGTCACTTAAAGAAACATTGCAGATGCTATGCCACAACCCTAAACTCACTCACTGATGTTTTGTTTAGCATTCAGAAACTTTAATTGAAATCGCTCCACAAGCACTGTTTGTAGAAATGAGTTTACGCCGAACAAGTGTAGTTGAACACATCTTCCCTGCATCCTTTAAACCAATGGGTAGTGAGCCCTCCATTGTCGAAGTGTTCTATAGTCATGTGATGATGTTCTATTAATGGCTATGTGCCTTAAAGGGAAATTCCACCCCAAAACGATATTTTGGTATTTGTTTCATTAGTCCATATAGCCCCCAAATGTATATACAGTACCAGTCAAAGGTTTGGAGACACCTACAGTACTCATTCCAGGGTTTTTCTTTATTTGTATTATTTTCTACATTGTAGAGCAATAGTGAAGACATCAAAACTATGAAATAACACACATGGAATCATGTAGTAACCAAAAAAGTGTTAATCAAATCAAAATACCCTTTGACTTGATGACAACTTTGCACACTCTTGGCATTCTCTCAACCAGCTTCACCTGGAATACTTTTCCAATGGTCTTGGAGGAATTCCCACATATGCTGAGCACTTGTTGGCTGCTTTTCCTTCACTCCACTGTCCAACTCATCCCAAACCATCTCAATTGGGTTGAAGGTCAGGTGATTGTGGAGGCCAGCACTCCATCACTCTCCTTCTTGGTCAAATAGCCCTTGCACAGCCTGGAGGTGTGTTGGGTCATCGTCCTGTTGAAAAACAAATGATAGTCCCACTAAGTGAAAAGCAGATGGGATGGCGTATCGCTGCTGTGGTGGCCATGTTGGTTAAGTGTGCCTTGAATTCTAAATAGTTCACTGACAGTGTCACCAGCAAAGCACCTCCACACCATCACACCACCTCCTCCATGCTTCACAGTGGGAACCACACATGCAGAGATAATCCGTTCACCCACACCGCGCCTCACAAAGACAGGGCGGTTGAACCAAAAATCTCAAATTTGGAATTGAGACCAAAGGACAGATTTTTAACTGTTCAATGTCCATTGCTCATGTTTCTTGGCCCAAGCAAGTCTCTTCATCTTATTGGTGTTCATCTTCTTATTGGTGTCTCTTTGCAGCAATTCGACCATGAAGGCCTGATTCATTAAGTCTCCTCTGAACAGTTTATGTTGAGATATGTCTGTTACTCTGTGATGCATTTATTTGGGCTGCAATTTCAGGATTGGATTGGACAATTTCTGGATTGTCGTTTCTCATTGCTTATTTGAGCTGTTCTTGCCATAATATGGACTTGTTTTTTTAAACCAAATTGGGCTTTCTTCTGTATACCACAACACAACACTGATTTGCTGAAACACATTTACATTTAAGTCATTTAGCAGACGCTCTTATCCAGAGCGACTTACATATTGGTGCATTCACCTTATGACATCCAGTGGAACAGCCACTTTACAATAGTGCATCTAAATCTTTTAAGGGGGGTGAGAAGGATTACTTTATCCTATCCTAGGTATTCCTTAAAGAGGTGGGGTTTCAGGTGTCTCCGGAAGGTGGTGATTGACTCCGCTGTCCTGGCGTCGTGAGGGAGTGTGTTCCACCATTGGGGAGCCAGAGCAGCGAACAGTTTTGACTGGGCTGAGCGGGAACTGTACTTCCTCAGTGGTAGGGAGGCGAGCAGGCCAGAGGTGGATGAACGCAGTGCCCTTGTTTGGGTGTAGGGCCTGATCAGAGCCTGGAGGTACTGAGGTGCCGTTCCCCTCACAGCTCCGTAGGCAAGCACCATGGTCTTGTAGCGGATGCAAGCTTCAACTGGAAGCCAGTGGAGAGAGCAGAGGAGCGGGGTGACGTGAGAGAACTTGGGAAGGTTGAACACCAGACGGGCTGCGGCATTCTGGATGAGTTGTAGGGGTTTAATGGCACAGGCAGGGAGCCCAGCCAACAGCGAGTTGCAGTAATCCAGACGGGAGATGACAAGTGCCTGGATTAGGACCTGCGCCGCTTCCTGTGTGAGGCAGGGTCGTACTCTGTGGATGTTATAGAGCATGAACCTACAGGAACGGGCCACCGCCTTGATGTTAGTTGAGAACGACAGGGTGTTGTCCAGGATCACGCCAAGGTTCTTAGCGCTCTTGGAGGAGCATTAACACATTAAGGAAAGAAATTCCACAAATGATCTTTTAACAAGGCACACCTGTTAATTGAAAGGGATTCCAGGTGACTACCTCATGAAGCTGGATGAGAGAATGCCAAGAGTGTGCAAAGCTGTCATCAAGGCAAAATGTGGCTACTTTGACAAATCTCAAACCTCAAATATATTTTGATTTGTTTAACACTATTTTGCTTACTACATGATTCCAAATGTGTTATTTCATAGTTTTGACGTCTTCACTATTATTCTACAATGTAGAAAATAGTCCAAATAAAGACAAACCCTTGAATGAGTAGGTGTGTCCAAACAGATTGGTACTGTATATCTTGAAAACATGATATCTAACACGTGAAACAATTTGGGATTACATCAACAATGGACTAATGAAACAAATTTGAAAAAATAGTTTTTGCAGAGTTTTCCTTTAATGTGTGTCTGCTAGTTTCTCCAGTCCAGCTTACAGTCCACCAATCCCAACCTTAATCGTTAGGGCTAAAAACTTCAAACTGACTTTAGATCAGTGTTCATGGTTAAAGTCATCCTGCCCCCGGTGTTATTCTATCCTCTCAAGTTCTCATTGTTGATGGGAGGTGGGAGGGAAAGCATATATTCTGGATGCTCTCTTCTTAAATAGAATCCTCTCCTTGTCTCCTTTCCTTCATCCCACTTTTCTGTTGTGTGAAACACAGGAAGTGTCCAGGAGAATGAGGCCACACCCATCTCTGCTCACAGGTTTGACTGGGGTGTGAAAACCGCTGTTACACTCCTAACGCAGGTCACCAGTCAAACATTTCCCCAAAGGCTTAGGAATGGTGAAAAACTAAAATAAGAGACTGTTTCTGTGATTGAGCATTTTTCTGTGTGTGTTTTGCAGCAGGCAGAGGAGCAGGGTTATGTAAAAATGTGGTAGGTACAGAAGGTACAGCATCATGTTCAGCCCAGAGATTGGAAGGCTGTTGTTCTGAGGCTTATGCATTCACTCCCCAGCCCAGCTCCAACCAGACACTATAACCTCCCATCCACTCCTCTCCCTGCATGGCACATTGCTATGGACAACCACTGCCACATGCACAATTCCTTTTGTTCTGATGTAGTGGGATGGGGGAGTCGAGTATGAAGAAGGATTAAGGAGTGGGATGTTGATTCAAACTCAAGTTGTCTTTAATTGGACTTGGCAGAAAACTCAACCAACCTACTTTCCCCCTCTCCATCTCTCTCATTGTCTCCCTGTCTTTCTCTGTCACCCATGGCAGTCCCCCTTCACTCTCTCACCTTGTGAAACTCTGGTGCTGGTGTATTCGTCAGAGCCAAGATTGCTTAAGACAGGCTCTGTACGGATCCTGAGTCCACTGCAACACAATGCCAAGAAGGGTTCTGTGACCGCGCTCCATCATGTCTAGCACACACATACAGAGCCGGACTCAAATACACACCAAGAACATTGGGCTGTCACGGCAGCAGCCTTGAAGAGGGTGGAGATGGAGGGGGGTGGAGAGAGAAGAGTTGGTGTTGCAGTCTGATTGTGTGAGCTGTGTTCAACTCAAAGCAGTGGCATACTGTAGAAATACAGATGAGGTATACATCTAGTCCCTTTTAAAATGTATACTGTACTAGTTAGCTTGACCAACAGATGACAGGGATTGTAATGTGTACATATGGGAACAGGCTAGGAGTGACTGGTCCTTCACAAGCAATGTAGAACAATACAAAAGTATTTTACCATTATAAGTGTTAATGCTAATGGTACTAACTCTGTCCAAAGGTGTCATTAATAATGTTATAAAAGTATGTGTTTGCTTTCACAGCGTATTCTCACCTGGAATGGGTCAGTGATCTCCAGATTCCCAAGAGAACAACCCAGGGTAGAAGTTGTTCCTATAACCACAGATCTAGGGTCACACTATCCTCAATCCCAAACTTAACCATTATAGAATGACAAAGTATCTGACCCTGGATCAGTGGTTAGATCTGGGGTCAAAGTGAACCCTGACCTCTTTGGACTGGCCGATCAGAAAGCAATAGAGCTCATCATACGTGCAATAACGAGGACATCATAATAAACAATAACAAATGATATGCCTGTCGTCTGCTCACTTCTTGTGTGTAGGGTTTTCATTGGAAGCAAGGGACAGATTGAAAGCGTACACAAATACAATATAGTTTATTTCACTTTAAATAACAGAAAGGCAGTCAGCATCATATCATCATATGGATAATGTAACATCGCCACTCCCGATTGGACTAAGAGAGTGTGAAGGACATTCCACCATCGCCATGGTAACCCAACGCCTACAGACAGAACAAATGGGTAAAGGGTGGTGCAGGTTAGACTAAGATGAGACTGTAATAGGGTGTGTGTGTGTGTGCCGGGTATTTAGGGCTATGTGTGGACTTCTGTAGATCTCAAAGGATTGGACAGCTGCCAACATGCAAAGATCCCACCCAGCCTTTCAGAGGGCACTATGGAACACCGCATCTTCCCCTTAATGAGAAGGAGCCTAAGGGTTGATGTGAGGTTGGTCTCAGAGGACAAAACACCTGAGGGAAAACAACATGGCCACCAAAGCAACCTGACAACAGAGTGACGGAAAACAGCACAAAAAACATCCCACATATAGTCCTCTTCTTTACCTAAGCAGTCCCGACACACCACCCATATACCCAAACATACACACCCTTTTAAATCACACCGCCCATATTCCAGGGATAAGGCCAGATGGGGGTAATGTCCTCTCACATGTGTTTGTGTCAGTGAGCATGCATTCTGGGTGTGTGTACTCTGCATGGGTCTATATATGTTCGGAGTGTGTGTGTTAAGGGTTCAAGCCCTCAACATGGAGATATGTTGAAGAAGTCTCTCTGGGGGGGGGGTCTCTCCTTGTTCTCTTTCCTCTTTCTTCACCCCCACACCAACCCGTTTGACTGTGAGGAGTTCAACTGGACATTTTCATAGCTTCTCCCGTTTCCCTGTGGATGAAATATACAGAGACACGTTAGTCCATGAACTAGAATTACCAGGGGAGAAACAGATTCTGCACTCGCAAGTGTTCACACACGCACATACTGTAGGTAATGTAGTTTGATTTCAGCATAACGGTTCTGACTCTTACCCTAGATGCGATGGCTTTGAGTTTGCGTATCAGGGATGTTTTTTTGGAGTAGACCACCTCATCCTCCATCTCTCCCTCGTTCTCCTCTCCCTCCATCACGGCACAGCTATCCGCCCCCGGCAGTTCACACTCCTTATTGGACGACATTACCAGCTTCGAGTACTTAAACTCCAGCCTACCAGAGTCAGGGGTAGGCGGGACTTAGAAAAATCACCAATAGTCAGGACTACTCTAGTTCTTATTCCAGACATATGTATGAATTAATACATGAATGAATGGATGAGTTCCTACCTCTTGTTCTTCTTCCAGACATATGTATGAATGAATACATGAACGGATGAGTTCCTACCTCTAGTTCTTCTTCCAGACATACAGTGCCTTGTGAAAGTATTCGGCCCCCTTGAACTTTGCGAACTTTTGCCACATTTCAGGCTTCAAACATAAAGATATAAAACTGTATTTTATTGTGAAGAATCAACAACAAGTGGGACACAATCATGAAGTGGAACGACATTTATTGGATATTTCAAACTTTTTTAACAAATCAAAAACTGAAAAATTGGGCGTGCAAAATTATTCAGCCCCTTTACTTTCAGTGCAGCAAACTCTCTCCAGAAGTTCAGTGAGGATCTCTGAATGATCCAATGTTGACCTAAATGACTAATGATGATAAATACAATCCACCTGTGTGTAATCAAGTCTCCGTATAAATGCACCTGCACTGTGATAGTCTCAGAGGTCCGTTAAAAGCGCAGAGAGCATCATGAAGAACAAGGAACACACCAGGCAGGTCCGAGATACTGTTGTGAAGAAGATTAAAGTCGGATTTGGATACAAAAAGATTTCCCAAGCTTTAAACATCCCAAGGAGCACTGTGCAAGCGATAATATTGAAATGGAAGGAGTATCAGACCACTGCAAATCTACCAAGACCTGGCCGTCCCTCTAAACTTTCAGCTCATACAAGGAGAAGACTGATCAGAGATGCAGCCAAGAGGCCCATGATCACTCTGGATGAACTGCAGAGATCTACAGCTGAGGTGGGAGACTCTATCCATAGGACAACTATCAGTCATATATTGCACAAATCTGGCCTTTATGGAAGAGTGGCAAGAAGAAAGCCATTTCTTAAAGATATCCATAAAAAGTGTTGTTTAATGTTTGCCACAAGCCACCTGGGAGACATACCAAACATGTGGAAGAAGGTGCTCTGGTCAGATGAAACCAAAATTGAACTTTTTGGCAACAATGCAACAGGGAGCAGGGACAGGGAAGATGGTTCAAATTGATGGGAAGATGGACGGAGCCAAATACAGGACCATTCTGGAAGAAAACCTGATGGAGTCTGCAAAAGACCTGAGACTGGGACGGAGATTTGTCTTCCAACAAGACAATGATCCAAAACATAAAGCAAAATCTACAATGGAATGGTTAAAAAATAAACATATCCAGGTGTGAGAATGGCCAAGTCAAAGTCCAGACCTGAATCCAATCGAGAATCTGTGGAAAGAACTGAAAACTGCTGTTCACAGATGCTCTCCATCCAACCTCACTGAGCTCGAGCTGTTTTGCAAAGAGGAATGGGAAAAAATTTCAGTCTCTCGATGTGCAAAACTGATAGAGACATACCCCAAGCGACTTACAGCTGTAATCGCAGCAAAAGGTGGCGCTACAAAGTATTAACTTAAGGGGGCTGAATAATTTTGCACGCCCAATTTCAGTTTTTGATTTGTTAAAAAAGTTTGAAATATCCAATAAATGTCGTTCCACTTCATGATTGTGTCCCCCTTGTTGTTGATTCTTCACAAAAAAATACAGTTTTATATCTTTATGTTTGAAGCCTGAAATGTGGCAAAAGGTCGCAAAGTTCAAGGGGGCCGAATACTTTCGCAAGGCACTGTATGTATGAATGAATACATGAATGGATGAATTCATACCTCTTGTTCTTCTTCCAGAAATAGCAGGTGATGGAGAAGAGCAGTGCGGCGGTGAAGGCGCCTATCGTCGCCCCCATCTTTACCAAGAAGTCCATGCTCTCACACGGCCAGGTCTTCTTCTCCGGGAGGGACACCCCTCCTACACACCGCTTTGGTTCAGTCCACACATACAGAGTGTCCTGGGGAGAGGGAGACAGTGAACATGTGTCAGTGTGTAATGGTATGAAATACATTTTATCTAAAGGATTCAGAGTGAGAGCAGATAGCAGCTCCTTGCAGGTAATCGATTCGTAAAACACACACCTGTAGTCCTCCCTTGCAGGCTCCCTCTATCTGGTGGTAGTTTGTGGATGTGCACTGAGGACACGCCCCTGAGCTCTCCCACAGGAAGTGGAAGGTACAGCCATCACATGTCCCCGCCGGACACTGACTACAACAGAGAAACATACTTTTACTACAATGTACTAATCTAACTTTTACGTTATAAAGGACAGTTTCAATGAGATGTAATCTGATCAAATCCGATCAAATCTGAGTGATAAATCCATGTGTTTGTTCTCAGCTTCTCGTGTTCCTCCAGCACTGAGCATGAATATCCATCACACAGAGTTAGATAACTAGCTGCCTGGGAGTAAAAGCAAACTTCTTACTAATTTAACAGTCACAAGAGGATGCAGAGTTTCTGTGAATTGAGCTTGCAGTTCATTTCGAGCTTGGACTTCTTTTAAGTCTCTCCTTTTACTAGTAATCTCTTTTGAGGCTGCAGTTTCGGAAAAAAGACAAAGAGAAAAAGAGAGATCGAAAGAGAGGGGCAAGAAGAGAGGAAAGGAGACAGACAGTACCTGGGTACTGTGAGTTCTCCTTGTGTGCTTCTATCCGGGTTACAGCGAAGCGTCACCACCACGTTACGACCTTTATCACATGACGAGGTCACCTCCAGAGAACTATCCAATAGAAGCATAACATTTGGTTAAAAAACAACCGGGTACTCCTGATTAAGAGCAACTAAAAACTACCCCAAACCTTTACTTGGGCCTCAAAAACACTATTCACAGAAGTAGTTATATGTTTTAGAATTAGTGTTTTAGGATGTAGAAAAGATCAATTACCGGTAGAAGAAGTTGACGTCAGGGACTTTGTTGGTGGTCTGTGGGAACAGGTCTGGTCTTGCCTTGACTCCATCCAGAGTCAAGGCCACTGTTGCTCCTACACACATTCATCAATAAATTAAAGCCTACTATACACCAGCGACAAAGATCGGCATCAGGTTACAAGGAAAATGTGTGTGTGTGAGTGTGATGTGTACTCACCCAGAAAGGTGTCTGCTAGGCTGATGGACTGAGAGGATAGTGCTGTGTGGAAGGCCCGCCCACTGGAGGGGATAATGGTTGATTGACAGATTAATGTCTCCACCGCACTGGCTGGTTCCCCTGTCTCTTTCTGAGAATCGGTGCTGGAAAGGTCAGTCACGTTGTCTGTACACACAGCCCTTCTACCCTGAGAATGGAAAGCTAAATTCAGGATCACAAAGTAATTGTAGGTTGCAAATATTGTTAAATCAGTGTGTGTGTGTGTGTGTGTGTGTGTGTGTGTGTGTGTGTGTGTGTGTGTGTGTGTGTGTGTGTGTGTGTGTGTGTGTACCTCTCCTCCACAGAGGCTGATGTTGAAAAGGTGGTAGTATTTGGTTCCTTTGGTGGTAAAACTGGGTCCGTTCATCAGTGTTCCAACAGAGCCCAGGGAACTGTAGTCAAAACTCAGAGACACGTTGTTCTCAGAGTAGGAGAACACACAGTCACTGTAGCACCTGCTGTGCTCCTAAAAAAAAAACATTCAGTTGTGCACTGGGCGAATCAACAATGGACACACAATTTTATTCACCAACCTTGACACACAAACACACGCTTGGTGTGACACTGATATCAACAAAACACACACCTTGTTGCTCTTGCTGGATGGTCCACAGGGTTTGCAGGCCTCTGGGCCCAGGGTGCTGTGTGAGGTGAGGTGTGTGTTGGGAGGGCACTCGGTGCACTGGCTGGTGTGTATGTAATGTCCTGGAGGGCAGGGCACACACAGCGAGCCGGAGGGTTGGGAGAGGAGGGCACAGGTCCGACACTCCGACGACACACCGTCTACAGCATTACTCACTGAGATGGAGTAGATACTTGCCACGTTGTTCACATTCTGACGCAACTGGAGAGAAAGAGAATGCACTACTAGTATATGATTGTGTCTGTATACATTAGTGTGTATCCAAGTTTGTATACAGTGTGTGTGTGTGTGTGGGGGGGGTGTACTTACGTCAGAGGCCTGGTTGGTCCTCTGGAAGGCCCAGGTGTATGACACAGAGGCGTTCTTGGTCATAATGTGTGTGTAGGACTGTCTGACCTTACTGCCCTCCCATGACGCCACCACCCTTGTACTCTTCCTGTTTACATCCTACACACAGTGATGTAATTAACTTTACACAGTTCAAAAGTAGTGCACATTTTAAAAGGAATAGAAATATCCAAACACTTTTCTAGATGCTTGTATACTTTTTGCATTGAGTGTGGGTTTTTCTTTATCCGGTGTTGTTCTCACCATCATAAAGTACAGCTCACAGTCAGCTGAACACACCATCTCAAACTCAAAGCTGATACGGCCAAACTCTGTCCCCGCACCACCTGTTGCTGATGTAGGAGGCCTGAACACACACACACACACACACACACATTAAGAGAGCGATAGAAGGAGAGGGGAAGGGAGAGAGCAACATTTGCAGTCCCTGATGAGTCAACTGTTGTTACATTTGATACATTGCAGCAGTGCACAGAGCAAGCAAAGTTAATACATTGTATCATTTCATCGCCTGCTATAACCAAGAGCACAGGTCCGTCTCAGTAGACTTTGGAAGTCCACTGTCCTGCAGCCACCGAGTGTCATAGAGGAACAATGGACAGGCAGCTTTACAGAGAGGAAAACAGGCCTCACCATTCAACAAATATGATCCATATAACCAGAGCTACCTTATTTCCTTCTAGCACATTTGATATCATTTCACAAACTTTGTCACGGTTCATTTTAAACTAGGTCAGGTGGCTAATTATTGGTTTGTGTTAATTAAATTCTCGTGACAGTTAACTGAAGAGTGAAGGTGGTTTCATGCAGTGTTTCCCCCTTACTTCCACAATGACCTGCAGATCATTATGCATTTATATTCCTTCATTCCATTCTTCCAGCCAAATCACAGGGAGACATTCTATGCAGTATTCTATTATACACTGAGTGGTGTGAAGTTAAATTCAACGTGACAGGTTTTGCGTTGCACAAGCACAGAACGTTTACAAAATGGGAAGAAGTGTCCGGGGGAAGGGGCGAACAGGACGCTATGTCACTCCAAATTATTTTTCCAGCGGTTTCGCGATACTACTTGGTATCGTGAATCTTGGCCTGGTATCGCTAGTAAAATGATGGTATCGTGATACTTGGCCTGGTATCGTGAGTAAAATGTTGGTATCGTTGTTAAATGTAGGTATTGTGACAATAAGACAGAGACAGATTGAGATGAAGGGACTCACTTAAAGCCAGGTACATGGAGGTTGAGGATGAGGTAGTCGTTATCAGAGCCCCCTGCTCCACTACGGATATGATCCCCCGCCACCTCCCAACCTGACGGAGAGACACGTCAGAACACACACACAACACACAGACATACCAGGGTCTTCTCTGAAGATTTCACTCAAATGTGGCCTGTGGCCCGTCTTTGCATTATGCTAAAGTGCCTAAGACAACCCTCCTCCTGGAGAACTACCCTCTCTTAATTCTTATCCTGGCCTAAGGGCAACATGTCAACAACAGTAAAGAGCAACAGCAACCTCTAGGCCTCAGAGAGAGCAGCTGCACCCACCATTCATGCCGTCACACTTGGAGTTGCCCACATTGAAGCAGGATGTCTTCATGCTGGCTGGAAGGACGTTCCACCACTTATACTGATAACCTACAGCAGGCTCAGTACCCGCAGGACACGACTCACACGCTGGGAGAGAGGTAGAAAATAGGAAGAGAAGAGGGAGAGAAATAGAGATCATAATTTAGGAAAGCAAACGCAAAAAGGAAACCCAGATCCCACGAGTAATCAGATGAAATGCGATTAATTGCAAAGTCCCTCTTTGCCATGCAAATGAACTGAATCCCTAAAAAACATTTCCACTGCATTTCAGCCCTGCCATAAAAGGACCAGCTGACATGTCAGTGATTCTCTCGTTAACTCATGTGTGAGTGTTGATGAGGACAAGGCGTGAGATCACTCTGTCATGCTGACTGAGTTCGAATATCAGACTGGAAGCTTCAAAAGGAGGGTGGTGCTTGGAATAATTGTTCTTCCTCTGTCAACCATGTTTACCTGCAAGGAAACACATACCATCATCATTGCTTTGCACAAAAAGGGCTTCACGGGCAAGGATACTGCTGCCACTAAGATTGCACCCAAATCAACCATTTATCGGATCATCAAGAACTTCAAGGAGAGCGGTTCAATTGTTGTGAAGAAGGCTTCAGGGCACCCAAGAAAGTCCAGCAAGCGCCAGGACCGTCTCCTAAAGTTGACTCAGCTGCGGGATCAGGGCACCACCAGTACAGAGCTTAGTCAGGAATGGCAGCAGGCAGGTGTGAGTGCATCTGCACGCAGTGAGGCGAAGACTTTTGGAGGATGGCCTGGTGTCAAGAAGGGCAGCAAAGAAGCCACTTCTCTCCAGGAAAAACATCAGGGACAGACTGATATTCTGCAAACGGTACAGGGATTGGACTGCTGAGGACTGGGGTAAAGTAATTTTCTCTGATGAATCCCATTTCCGATTGTTTGGGGCATCCGGAAAAAAGTGTGTCCGGAGAAGACAAGGTGAGTGCTACCATCAGTCCTGTGTCATGCCAACAGTGAAGAATCCTGAGACCATTCATCTGTGGGGTTGCTTGTCAGCCAAGGGAGTGAGCTCACTCACAATTTTGCCTAACACAGCCATGAATAAAGAATGGTACCAACACATCTGAAAGAAACTTCTCCCAACCATCCAGGAACAGTTTGGTGACAAACAATGCCTTTTCCAGCATGATGGAGCACCTTGCCATAAGGCAAAAGTGATAACTAAGTGGCTCTGGGAACAAAACATCAATATTTTCGGTCTATGGCCAGGAACCTCCCCAGACCTTAATCCCATTGAGAACTTGTGGTCAATCAAAAACCCACAAATTCTGACAAACTCCAAGCATTGATTATGCAAGAATGGGCTGGCCCAGAAGTTAATTGACAGGGCGGATTGCAGAGGTCTTGAAAAGAAGGATCAACACTACAAATATTGACTCTTTGCATCAACTTCATGTAATTGTCAATAAAAGCCTTTGACACTTGTGAAATGCTTGTAATTATACTTCAGTATTCCATAGTAACATCTGACAAAAATATCTAAAGACAATGAAGCAGCAAACTTTGTGAAAATTTAGATTTGTGTCATTCTCAAAAAGTTTGGCCACGACTGTACAGGAGGGGACTGAGCACGCACCCCTGAGGGGCCCCTGTGTTGAGGATCAGTGTGGCAGATGTGTTGTTACTTACCCTTACCACCTGGGGGCTGCCCGTCTGATGGAGGACAAGAGAGAAGGAAGACGAGAGATAGAAGAGGACATGGGATAAAGGGATATTTTGTCACCTTTGACCCCATCAGAGAATGTCCCGGGGGGGCAGGGAGAGCAGGTAGCAGTGTCGTTGTTATAGAAACCGGGGTTGCACGGTGGGCAGGGCTCACGGTCACCAGAGGGGGGCAGAGTTTCAGCCCCGGCCACGTCCACCAGACAGATCTGAGGCTCCACCCACCTGTAGGTCACCTGTGTCTGAAACCACACACACAGAGACAACATGGAGGATGAGGAAACTAACCATACAGAGAGCAAACATGGAGGACACAGACCCTGAATTGTAGGGATACTGGCGCTAGAATGGCTAACCCCTGCATTTTTTTATTTTTTATTTTTATTTCACCTTTATTTAACCAGGTAGGCTAGTTGAGAACAAGTTCTCATTTGCAACTGCGACCTGGCCAAGATAAAGCATAGCAGTGTGAACAGACAACACAGAGTTACACATGGAGTAAACAATTAGCAAGTCAATAACACAGTAGAAAAAAATGGGCAGTCTATATACAATGTGTGCAAAAGGCATGAGGAGGTAGGCGAATAATACAATTTTGCAGATTAACACTGGAGTGATAAATGATCAGATGGGCATGTACAGGTAGAGATATAGGTGTGCAAAAGAGCAGAAAAGTAAATAAATAAAAACAGTATAAAACAGTATGGGAATGAGGTAGGTGAAAAAGGGTGAGCTATTTACCTATAGACTATGTACAGCTGCAGCGATCGGTTAGCTGCTCGGATAGCTGATGTTTGAAGTTGGTGAGGGAGATAAAAGTCTCCAACTTCAGCGATTTTTGCAATTCGTTCCAGTCACAGGCAGCAGAGTACTGGAACGAAAGGCGGCCAAATGAGGTGTTGGCTTTAGGGATGATCAGTGAGATACACCTGCTGGAGCGCGTGCTACGGATGGGTGTTGCCATCGTGACCAGTGAACTGAGATAAGGCGGAGCTTTACCTAGCATGGACTTCTAGATGACCTGGAGCCAGTGGGTCTGGCGACGAATATGTAGTGAGGGCCAGCCGACTAGAGCATACAAGTCGCAGTGGTGGGTGGTATAAGGTGCTTTAGTGACAAAACGGATGGCACTGTGATAGACTGCATCCAGTTTGCTGAGTAGAGTGTTGGAAGCCATTTTGTAGATGACATCGCCGAGTCGAGGATCGGTAGGATAGTCAGTTTTACTAGGGTAAGCTTGGCAGCGTGAGTGAAGGAGGCTTTGTTGCGGAATAGAAAGCCGACTCTGGATTTGATTTTTGATTGGAGATGTTTGATGTGAGTCTGGAAGGAGAGTTTGCAGTCTAGCCAGACACCTAGGTACTTATAGATGTCCACATATTCAAGGTTGGAACCATCCAGGGTGGTGATGCTAGTCGGGCATGCGGGTGCAGGCAGCGATCGGTTGAAAAGCATGCATTTGGTTTTACTCGCGTTTAAGAGCAGTTGGAGGCCACGGAAGGAGTGCTGTATGGCATTGAAGCTCGTTTGGAGGTTTGATAGCACAGTGTCCAATGACGGGCCGAAAGTATATAGAATGGTGTCGTCTGCGTAGAGGTGGATCAGGGAATCGCCCGCAGCAAGAGCAACATCATTGATATATACAGAGAAAAGAGTCGGCCCGAGAATTGAACCCTGTGGCACCCCCATAGAGACTGCCAGAGGACCGGACAGCATGCCCTCTGATTTGACACACTGAACTCTGTCTGCAAAGTAATTGGTGAACCAGGCAAGGCAGTCATCCGAAAAACCGAGGCTGTTGAGTCTGCCGATAAGAATTTGGTGATTGACAGAGTCGAAAGCCTTGGCGAGGTCGATGAAGACGGCTGCACAGTACTGTCTTTTATCGATGGCGGTTATGATATCATTTAGTACCTTGAGTGTGGCTGAGGTGCACCCGTGACCGGCTCGGAAACCAGATTGCACAGCGGAGAAGGTACGGTGGGATTCGAGATGGTCAGTGACCTGTTTGTTGACTTGGCTTCCGAAGACCTTAGATAGGCAGGGCAGGATGGATATAGGTCTATAGCAGTTTGGGTCCAGGGTGTCTCCCCCTTTGAAGAGGGGATGACTGCGGCAGCTTTCAATCCTTGGGGATCTCAGACGATATGAAAGAGAGGTTGAACAGGCTGGTAATAGGGGTTGCGACAATGGCGGCAGATAGTTTCAGAAATAGCGGGTCCAGATTGTCAAGCCCAGCTGATTTGTACGGGTCCAGGTTTTGCAGCTCTTTCAGAACATCTGCTATCTGGATTTGGGTAAAGGAGAACCTGGAGAGGCTTGGGTGAGGAACTACGGGGCGGAGCTGTTGGCCGAGGTTGGAGTAGCCAGGCGGAAGGCATGGCCAGCCGTTGAGAAGTGCTTATTGAAGTTTTCGATAATCATGGATTTATCGGTGGAGACCGTGTTTCCTAGCCTCAGTGCAGTGGGCAGCTGGGAGGAGGTGCTCTTGTTCTCCATGGACTTCACAGTGTCCCAGAACTTTTTGGAGTTGGAGCTACAGGATGCAAACTTCTGCCTGAAGAAGCTGGCCTTAGCTTTCCTGACTGACTGCGTGTATTGGTTCCTGACTTCCCTGAACAGTTGCATATCACGGGGCTATTCGATGCTATTGCAGTCCGCCACAGGATGTTTTTGTGCTGGTCGAGGGCAGTCAGGTCTGGAGTGAACCAAGGGCTGTATCTGTTCTTGGTTCTGCATTTTTTGAACGGAGCATGCTTATCCAAAATGGTGAGGAAGTTACTTTTAAAGAATGACCAGGCATCCTCAACTGACGGGATGAGGTCAATGTCCTTCCAGGATACACGGGCCAGGTCGATTAGAAAGGCCTGCTCACAGAAGTGTTTTAGGGAGCGTTTGACAGTGATGAGGGGTGGTCGTTTGACTGCGGCTCCGTGGCGGATACAGGCGATGAGGCAGTGATCGCTGAGATCCTGGTTGAAGACAGCGGAGGTATATTTGGAGGGCCAGTTGGTCAGGATGACGTCTATGAGGGTGCCCTTGTTTACAGAGTTAGGGTTGTACCTGGTGGGTTCCTTGATGATTTGCGTGAGATTGAGGGCATCTAGCTTAGATTGTCAGAGGGGCACTTGTGTGGATCAAAAAGGATTAGACTGGTATAAGCAATCTGGCAATAATGGATGTGGTATTGGGAGGGTGAGTTAGTCTCACCTTGCCCTCAAGGTCACAGGGGGTGTGTATCTGAAAGTAATCCTTCTTGGAGCATGGTGGTCTCGCTTTGCACTCAGCTGACCCCTCCGCTGGAAGAGAGAGGGAAAGAAATGGGGGCAGTGAAAGAGGGAGAGATGTTTAAAAGATAATGAACTGCAGTATAACCAATAAGCTGCTCAAATTCATGTTCTAACTCTAATAAGACAAGTTGTGTATAGGTGTCTGCATCTAGACATGTCTGCATGCTTATGTTCCTGTGAGCCTACGTGCATAGAGTGTTGTGGTGTTGCAGGGGGTACAGGAGCTGGCTCCGTGGCCAGAGTGGGTGTCTCTGGGACAGGGCTGACATGAGGAGGAGCCTGGGGTTTGGCTGAACGTCCCTGGTTTACACGGGAAACACTCTGACGCATATGCCACTCCTAAAGAGAGAAAATAACACTTAAGTACATAGGGGAAGTGGCATGAACAGCTACAATAAATACACAAACACACACACGGTAGTCGTACCCTCTATGTGGACGTTCTTCAGCAGAACAGGTTTGACTACTTTAGCTCCAATCAGGATCCCTGCTGTCCTCCAGTACAAGATGTTAGTGCCAGACTTCAGATTCACCTTGAACACACCCATTAGAGACCTGGGTTTAGAATGCCCATCTACACAGAGATACGACCTGAGAGCATCTCAATACGTCACATTTGATGGTGCTGTAACCTCAGAGGCTCTTTAACCCTTTAGACCTGAGACACTCCTGATTCAATGAATCAAGGGCTTGGTGATTAGTTAACTAGTGAAATCAGGTGCGCTAGTGCTGGGCTAAAACGAAAGCTTGCACTCAATTTGGGTCTTGAAGACCAGGACTTAGAACTTAATTACAAACAAACACAGCTCTTACAGTGTGTGTGGCCCACTCCCCGTGACTGGTAAGCTTGAGCCACTTCTTATCAGCAGTCTGGTCCATCTCCTGACACTGGTCATTCTGGATCTGCCAAGCAACCACAACATCAACCAATCAATCAATATTTAAATTAGTGAATATCACTTCAGCATATTTATAGCGCTACTTGGTCAGGAAGGTACTGCAGAGAAGAATTTACTCTCACTAACTAGCAGATATCATAGGGTTGAGAGAATGAAGTAGAAGACTCACAAAGAACTCAAAGAAGAGGTTGCCGTCTGGGTACTGGTAGTCAAAGGAGACTGATCCCGGTTTCTTCAGATGGACAGCATAGATCAGAGAGACAGTACACTCATCTCTGTTAGACTCCAGGTAACTACCCTGTGGAAACCACGTCGAACTGGACACACACACACACACACACACACACACACACACACACAGAGATTAATGAGATGTATGCAAGAACTGCAACGACACCATGATTTAAAAATCATAAGCTAAACCGCTCCCCTTCCCACACCTGTTGCAGGTAGTGCTGTCGTCTCCATGGGGACCATTGTCAAGGTAAGTTGCTAGGGAGCTGAACCCGCTGGGGATGGTTTCCCAGTCATCAAATCGAATACCGCTGCCCAGAGAGTAGGTACCTGCTGCACACTGAGTACACTCCTGGGCAGACATCTCCAGAAACTCCCCCGCCTCACAGGAAAATGCTGGGGGAGAGAGACGGGAAAGAGAGAGTGGACATTTCATGGAATAGATAAGTGAAGTATACCACCAGCGGCGACCTGTCATTCAGGGCACGTGGGGCAAAGCGCGACCTGTCATTCAGGGCACGTGGGGCAAAGCACAATCTGTCATTCAGGGCACGTGGGGCAAAGCGCGACCTGTCATTCAGGGCACGTGGGGCAAAGCGCGACCTGTCATTCAGGGCACGTGGGGCAAAGCGCGACCTGTCATTCAGGGCACGTGGGGCAAAGCGCGATCTGTCATTCAGGGCACGTGGGGCAAAGCGCGATCTGTCATTCAGGGCACGTGGGGCAAAGCGCGACCTGTCATTCAGGGCACGTGGGGCAAAGCGCGACCTGTCATTCAGGGCACGTGGGGCAAAGCGCGACCTGTCATTCAGGGCACGTGGGGCAAAGCGCGACCTGTCATTCAGGGCACGTGGGGCAAAGCGCGATCTGTCATTCAGGGCACGTGGGGCAAAGCGCGATCTGTCATTCAGGGCACGTGGGGCAAAGCGCAATCTGTCATTCAGGGCACGTGGGGCAAAGCGCGATCTGTCATTCAGGGCACGTGGGGCAAAGCGCTATCTGTCATTCAGGGCACGTGGGGCAAAGCGCGATCTGTCATTCAGGGCACGTGGGGCAAAGCGCGATCTGTCATTCAGGGCACGTGGGGCAAAGCGCGATCTGTCATTCAGGGCACGTGGGGCAAAGCGCGATCTGTCATTCAGGGCACGTGGGGCAAAGCGCGATCTGTCATTCAGGGCACGTGGGGCAAAGCGCGACCTGTCATTCAGGGCACGTGGGGCAAAGCGCGATCTGTCATTCAGGGCACGTGGGGCAAAGCACGATCTGTCATTCAGGGCACGTGGGGCAAAGCGCGATCTGTCATTCAGGGCACGTGGGGCAAAGCGCGATCTGTCATTCAGGGCACGTGGGGCAAAGCGCGATCTGTCATTCAGGGCACGTGGGGCAAAGCGCGATCTGTCATTCAGGGCACGTGGGGCAAAGCGCGATCTGTCATTCAGGGCACGTGGGGCAAAGCGCGATCTGTCATTCAGGGCACGTGGGGCAAAGCGCGATCTGTCATTCAGGGCACGTGGGGCAAAGCACGATCTGTCATTCAGGGCACGTGGGGCAAAGCGCGATCTGTCATTCAGGGCACGTGGGGCAAAGCGCGATCTGTCATTCAGGGCACGTGGGGCAAAGCGCGATCTGTCATTCAGGGCACGTGGGGCAAAGCGCGATCTGTCATTCAGGGCACGTGGGGCAAAGCGCGATCTGTCATTCAGGGCACGTGGGGCAAAGCGCGATCTGTCATTCAGGGCACGTGGGGCAAAGCACGATCTGTCATTCAGGGCACGTGGGGCAAAGCGCGACCTGTTTAGCTAAAATATAAATATATACAGTACCAGTCAAAAGTTTGGACACACCTAGAGTTTTTCTTTATTTCGACTATTTTCTACATTGTAGAATAATAGTGTAGACATCAAAACTATGATATAACACATATGGAATCATGTAGCCCCCCCAAAAATTGTTTAAAAAATATATTTCATATTTGAGATTCTTGGTGACAGCTTTACACACTCGTGGTATACTCTCAACCAGCTTCATGAAGTAGTCACCTGTAAAGCATTTCAAATCAGTAGTGTTGTGACAAGGTAGGGGTAGTATACAGAAGATAGCCCTATTTGGAAAAAGACCAAGTCCATATTATGGCAAGAACAGCTCAAATAAGCAAAGAGAAACAACAGTCCATCATTACTTTAATACATGAAGGTCAGTCAATGCGGAAAATTTCACGAACTTTGAAAGTTTCTTCAAGTGCAGTCGCAAAAAACATGAAGCTCTGTGATGAAACTGCCTCTCAAGGACCGCCACAGGAAAGGAAGACCCAGAGTTAATAAGTTCATTAGTTACCAGCCTCTTCACAGAGTTCAAGTAAGACACATCTCAACTGTTCAGAGGAGACTGTGTGAGTCAGGCCTTCATGGTGAAATTGCTGTAAAGAAACCACAACCAAAAGGACACTCGGGCTCCCGAGTGGCACCGAGGTATAAGGGACTGCATCTCAGTGTAAGACGCGTCAGTACAATCCCTGGTTCGTATCCAGGCTGTATCACACCCGGGTGTGATTGGGAGTCCCATAGGGCGGCACACAATTGGCCCAGCGTCGTCCGGGTTTGGCAGGGGTAGGCTGTCAATGTAAATAAGAATTTGTTCTTAACTGACTTGCCTAGTTAAATAAAGGTTAAATACAAATAAATAAGAGGAGACTTGCTTTGACCAAGAAACACGAGCAATGGACATTAGATTGGTGGAAACCTGTCCTTTGGTATGACGAGTCCAAATTGAGATTTTTGGTTCCAACCGCCCGGTCTTTGTGAGACGCAGATGATTTCCGCATGTGTGGTTCCCACATGAAGCATGGAGGAGGTGGTGTGATGGTACTTTGCCATTGACACCGTCAGTGATTTATTTAGAATTCAAGTCACATCTAACCAGCATGGCTAGCACAGCATTCCGCAGCGATACACCATCCCATCTGGTTTGCACTTAGAGGGACTACCATTTGTTTGTCAACAGGACAATAACCCAACGAGCCTACAGGCTGTGTAAGAGCTATTTGACCAAGAATCAAATCAAAGTGTATTTGTCACATTCGCCAATTACAACAGGTGTAGTAGACCTTACAGTGAAATACTTACTTACAGGCTGTAACCAATAGTGCAAAAAGCGTATTAGGTAAGTAAAGAAATAAAACAAAAGTAAAAAGACAGGCTATATACAGTAGCGAGGCTATAAAAGTAGCGATGCTACATACAGACGCCGGTTCGTCAGGCTGATTGAGGTGGTATGTACAGGTAGATATGGTTAAAGTGACTACGCATATATGATGGACAGAGAGTAGCAGTAGCGTAAAAGAGGGGTTGGCGGGTGGGACACAATGCAGACAGCCCGGTTAGCCAATGTGCGGGAGCACTGGTTGGTCGGCCCAATTGAGGTAGTATTTACATGAATGTATAGTTAAAGTGACTATGATATGATAAACAGAGAGTAGCAGCAGCGTAAAAAGAGGGGTTGGGGGCACACAATGCAAATAGTCTGGGTAGCCATTTGATTACCTGTGCAGGAGTCTTATGGCTTGGGGGTAAAGCGGTACTGGCACTTCCGGTACTGCTTGCCATGTGGAAGTAGAAAGAACAGTCTATGACTGGGGTGACTGGGGTCTTTGGCCATTTTTAGGGCCTTCCTCTGACACCGCCAGGTGTAGAGGTCCTGGATGGCAGGCAGCTTAGCCCCAGTGATGTACTGGGCCGTACGCACTACCCTCTGTAGTGCCTTGCGGTCAGAGGCTGAGCAATTTCCGTACCAGGCAGTGATATAACCAGTGCTCTCGATTTTTGCAGCTGTAGAACCTTTTGAGGATCTCAGGACCCATGCCAAATTTTTTCGTTTCCTGAGGGGGAATAGGCTTTGTCGTGCCCTCTTCACAACTGTCTTGGTGTGTTTGGACCATTCTAGTTTGTTGTTGATGTGGACACCGAGGCACATGAAGCTCTCAACCTGCTCCACTACAGCCCGTCGATTAGAATGGGGGAGTGCTCGGTCCTCTGTTTCCTGTAGTCCACAATTATCTCCTTAGTCTTGGCTACGATGAGGGATAGGTTGTTATTCTGGCACCACATGCCCAGGTCTCTGACCTCCTCCCTACAGGCTGTCTCGTCATTGATCAGGCTGTTGTGTCGTCTGCAAACTTAATGGTGGTGTTGGAGTCGTGCCTGGCCATGCAGTCATGGGTGGACAGGGAGAACCAGAGGGGACTGAGCACGCACCCCTGTGGAGCTCCAGTGTTGAGGATCAGCGTGGCAGATGTGTTGCTACCTACCCTCACCACCTGGGGGTGCCCAGTCAGGAAGTCCAGGATCCAGTGGCAGAGGTAGGTGTTTAGTACCAGGATCCTTAGCTTAGTGATGAGCTTTGATGGTAAAATGGTGTTGAACGCTGAGCTGTAGTCAATGAATAGCATTCTCACATAAGTGTTCCTTTTGTCCAGATGGGAAAGGGCCGTGTGGAGTGAAATAGAGATTGCATCATCTGTGGATCTGTTTGGGCGGTATGCAAATTGGAGTGAGTCTAGGGCTTCTGAGATAATGTGTTGATGTGAGCCATTACCAATCTTTCAAAGCATTTCATGGCTACCGACGTGAGTGCTACGGGTCTGTAGTAATTTAGACAGGTTGCCTTTGTGTTCTTGGGCACAGAGACTATGGTGGTCTGCTTGAAACATGTTGGTATTACAGACTCAATCATGGACATGTTGAAAATGTCAGTGAAGACACCTGCCAGTTGGTCAGCAGATGCCCGGAGCACACGTCCTGGTAATCCGTCTGGCCCCACAGCCTTGTGTATGTTGACCTGTTTAAAGATCTTACGTCGGCTACGGAGAGCGTGATCACACAGTCATCCGGAACAGCTAATGCGCTCATGCATGCCTCAGTGTTGCTTGCCTCGAAGCGAGCATAGAAGTGATTTAGCTCGTCTGGTAGGCTTGTGTCACTGGGAAGCTCGTGGCTTCCCTTTGTTGCCTGTAATAGTTAGCAAGCCCTGCAACATAACACGAGCGTCGGAGCCAGTGTAGTATGATTCAATCTTAGCCCTGTATTGACGCTTTGCCTGTTTGATTGTTCGTCGCAGGGCATAGCAGGATTTCTTGTAAGCTTCAGGGTTAGAGTCCCGCACCTTGAAAGCGGCAGCTCTAACTTTTAGCTCAGTGCAGATGTTGCCTGTAATCCATGGCATCTGGTTGGGGTATGTGCGCACAGTCACTGTGGGGATGACGTCCTCGATGCACTTATTGATAAAGCCAGTGACTGATGTGGTGTACTCCTCAATGCCATCGAAAAAAATCCCAGAACATGTTCCAGTCTGTGATCACAAAACAGAAGGAGAGCGATGGAGTGCTGCATCAGATGACCTGAAGTCCAATCACCCGACCACAACCCAATTGAGATGGTTTGGAGAGGCCCGAGTCGGGAACTCAGGCCTTTTTCTAGAACTCCAACCTAAAGACTGCTGACGTCACGATTCAAACTTGATTTAAATAGTTTTTGTCCCCGGTTTTCTTGAAAGTTTTACAGGAAGGTGGCGTGCGGTGGTCCATGTGGGCAAATTTAGTCATCAGAGATTGGTATTCTCTGACAAAGTTTGATGACAAAATTTGCCCATAAGGCCTGCCGCGTCACCTTCCTGTTCAAGTGTGCACACCACAACAAGGTGAGTCAAAAAAAGTATTGCATGCTGCTGCATACATTATGTAATATGCCAGGTAGATACAGTGGCTTGCGAAAGTATTCACTCCCCTTGGCATTTTTCCTATAGTGTTGCCTTACAACCTGGAATTAAAATAGATTTTTTGGGGGGGGGGTTGTATCATTTGATTTACACAACATGCCTCCCACTTTGAAGATGCAAAATATTTTGTGTGTGTGAAACAAACAAGAAATGAGACAAAAAAGAAAACTTGAGCGTGCATAACCATTTACCCCCCAAAGTCAATAGTTTGTAGAGCCACCTTTAGCAGCAATTACAGCTGAGGGTCTCTTGGGGTATGTCTCTATTAGATTGGCACATCTAGCCACTTGTATTTTTGCCCATTCTTTAAGGCAAAATTTCCCCAGCTCTTTCAAGTTGGATGGGTTCCGCTGGTGTAGAGCGATCTTTAAGTCATACCACAGATTGGATTGAGGTCTGGGTTTTGACTAGGCCATTCCAAGACATTTAAATGTTTCCCCTTTAACCACTCGAGTGTTGCTTTAGCAGTATGCTTAGGGTTATTGTCCTGCTGGAAGGTGAACCTCCGTCCCAGTCTCAAATCTCTGGAAGACAAACAGGATTCCCTCAAGAATGTACCTGTATTTAGCACCATCCATCAATCCTTCAATTCTGACCAGTTTCCCAAAACATCCCCACAGCATGATGCTGCCACCACCATGCTTCACTGTGGGGATGGTGCACTCGGGGTGATGAGAGGTGCTGGGTTTGCGCCAGACATAGCGTTTTCCTTGATGTCCAAAAAGCTCAATTTGAATCTTATCTTCTTCACTATGTTTGGGGAGTCTCCCACATGCCTTTTGGCGAACACCAAACATGTTTCCTTATTTTTATAAGCAATGGCTTTTTTTCTGGCCACTTCCGTAAAGCCCATCTCTGTGGAAAATACAGCTTAAAGTCGTCCTATGGACACATACTCCAATCTCGCTGTGGAGCTTCGCAGCTCCTTCAATGTTATCTTTGGTCTCTTTGTTGCCTCTCTGATTAATGCTCTCCTTGCCTGGTCTGTGAGCATTGGTGGGCAGCCCGCTCTTGGCATGTTTGTTGTGGTGCCATATTCTTTCCATTTTTTAATAATGGATTTAACAGTGCTCCGTGGGATGTTCAAAGTTTCTGATCTTTTTTTATAACCCAACCCTGATTTGTACTTCTCCACAACTTTGTCCCTGACCTGTTCGGAGAGCCCCTTCTTGGTCTTCATGGTGCCGCTTGCTTGATGTTGCCCCTTGCTTAGTTGTGTTGCAGACTCTGGGGCCTTTCAGAACAGGTGTATTGATACTGAGATCATATGACAGACAATGTGACACTTAATTAAATTTCACACAGGTGTGAGTTCTGAAGGTAATTGTTTGCACCAGATCTTATTTATGGGCTTCATAGCAAAGAGGGTGAATAAATATGCACGCACCACTTTTTTTTTTTTTTTTCATTTCACTTTGCCAATTTGGACTATTTTTTGTATGTCCATTACATGAAATCCAAATAAAAATCAATTTAAATTACAGGTTGTAATGCAACAACATAGATAAATCGCAAAGGGGGGTGAACACTTTTGCAAGGCAGTGTATGTATACTATGGCTACGAAAGTAATACTAAGTGTATGTTGTGTAGTAAGCTGGCCCATGTGCCTCACCCTAATAATTTGGTCCCTTTCCCCCTCATAACATAGCCTACTGTTCCGGCTTGGTGGTAAACATTTAGCCTATAGCCTGTTTTAGAGACCTTTCATTGTCTGCTTATATGCCCCCTTTATCTATCCAACGGTTCTGACTTGGTGTACAGTCATGGCCAAAAGTTTTGAGAATGACACAAATATTAATTTTCAAAGTCTGCTGCCTCTGTATGATAGCAATTTGCATAATGTTATGAAAAGTGATCAGATGAAATGCGATTAATTGCAAAGTCCCTCTTTGCCATGCAAATTAACTGAATCCCAAAAAAACATTTCCACTGTATTTCAGCCCTGCCACAAAAGGACCAGCTGACATCATGTCAGTGATTCTCTTGTTAACACAGGTATGAGTGTTGACGAGGAAAAGGCTGGAGATCACTCTGTCATGCTGATTGAGTTTGAATAACAGTCTGGAAGCTTCAAAAGGAGGGTGGTGCTTGGAATCATTGTTCTTCCTCTGTCAACCATGGTTGTCGGCAAGGAAACATGTGCCGTCATCATTGCTTAGCACCCAAAATGGCTTCACAGGCAAGAATATTGCTGGCAGTAAGATTGCACCTAAATCAACCATTTATCAGATCATCAAGAACTTCAAGGAGAGCTGTTCAATTGTTGTGAAGAAGGCTACAGGGCGCCCAAGAAAGTCCAGCAAGCGCCAGGACCGTCTCCTAAAGTTGATTCAGCTGCGGGATCGGCACACCACCAGTACGGAGCTTGCTCACGAATAGCAGCAGGCAGGTGTGAGTGCATCTGCACGCACAGTGAGGAGAAGACTTTTGGAGGATGGCCTGGTGTCAAGAAGGGCAACAAAGAAGCCACTTCTCTCCATGAAAAACATCAGGGACAGACTGATATTCTGCAAAGGGTACAGGGATTGGACTGCTGAGGACTGGGGTAAAGTCATTTTCTCTGATGAATCCCATTTCCGATTGTTTGGGGCATCCGGAAAAAAGCGTGTCCGGAGAAGAAAAGGTGAGCGCTACCATCAGTCCTGTGTCATGACAACAATAAAGCATCCTGAGACCATTCATGTGTGGGGTTGCTTCTCAGCCAAGGGAGTGGGCTCATGGTACCAACACATCCTCCGTGAGCAACTTCTCCCAAACTTCCAGGAAAAGTTTGGTGACAAACAATGTCTTTTCCAGCATGATGGAGCACCTTGCCATAAGGCAAAAGTGATAACTAAGTGGCTCGGCGAACAAAACATCAATATTTTGGGTCCATGGCAAGGAAACTCCCCAGACCTTAATCCCATTGAGAACTTGTGGTCAATCCTAAAGAGGGGGGTGGACAAACAAAAACCCACAAATTCTGACAAACTCCAAGCATTGATTATGCAAGAATGGGCTGCCATCAGTCAGGATGTGGCCCAGAAGTTAATTGACAGCATGGCATTGTCATTTATGAAATGCTTGTAATTATACTTCAGTATTCCATAGTAACATCTGACAAAAATATCTAAAGACACTGAAGCATCAAACTTTGTGGAAATTAATATTTGTGTCATTCTCAAAACCTTTGGCCAAGACTGTACAGGAGAGATTACTGTAAGAACGGCCCATGTTCTGAATTCTGTCGCTATACATTTACAAACTGCTGAACAAATAGCTATTGACTACGTCGGTCTTAGCTCGCTCATTAATGTCTTATGGATGGCCTCTTATCCACTCTTCATTCCCTTATGCAATAGTTTTTACATCTCAATTGTCAGTAGAAACCACATTTGTTTAAGCAAGTCAACCATATCAGCTGTTTTTTTAAAGCAGTAAATGTGTCTGAATGAACTGTTTCGCTGCCAGACATGGCTCCACTGTTATCCAGGTGTAGCAGTGGTAAGGAATCACTCCATGGTGATGAAAAGAAAGCTCTGCTGTTGCGACAGCTTTATGTAGGCCCTAACAGTTTGTGGCCACCGTTGGTCAAAGTTACAGTGCCTTGCGAAAGTATTCGGGCCACTTGAACTTTGCGACATTTTGCCACATTTCAGGCTTCAAACATAAAGATATAAAACTGTATTTTGTGAAGAATCAACAACAAGTGGGACAGAATCATGAAGTGGAACGACATTTATTGGATATTTCAAACTTTTTTAACAAATCAAAAACTGAAAAATTGGACGTGCAAAATTATTCAGCCCCTTTAAGTTAATACATTGTAGCGCCACCTTTTGCTGCGATTACAGCTGTAAGTCGCTTGGGGTATGTCTCTATCAGTTTTGCACATCGAGAGACTCAATTTTTTTCCCATTCCTCCTTGCAAAACAGCTTGAGCTCAGTGAGGTTGGATGGAGAGCATTTGTGAACAGCAGTTTTCAGTTATTTCCACAGATTCTCGATTGGATTCAGGTCTGGACTTTGATTTGGCCATTCTAACACCTGGATATGTTTATTTTTGAACCATTACATTGTAGATTTTGCTTTATGTTTTGGATCATTGTCTTGTTGGAAGACAAATCTCCGTCCCAGTCTCAGGTCTTTTGCAGACTCCATCAGGTTCTTCCAGAATGGTCCTGTATTTGGCTCCATCCATCTTCCCATCAATTTTAACCATCTTCCCTGTCCCTGCTGAAGAAAAGCAGGCCCAAACCATGATGCTGCCACCACCATGTTTGACAGTGGGGATGGTGCATTCAAGGTGATGAGCTGTGTTGCTTTTACGCCAAACATAACGTTTTGCATTGTTGCCAAAAAGTTCAATTTTGGTTTCATCTGACCAGAGCACCTTCTTCCACATGTTTGGTGTGTCTCCCAGGTGGCTTGTGGCAAACTTTAAACAACACTTTTTATGGATATCTTTAAGAAATGGCTTTCTTCTTGCCACTCTTCCATAAAGGCCAGATTTGTGCAATATACGACTGATTGTTGTCCTATGGACAGAGTCTCCCACCTCAGCTGTAGATCTCTGCAGTTCTTCCAGAGTGATCATGGGCCTCTTGGCTGCATCTCTGATCAGTCTTCTCCTTGTATGAGCTGAAAGTTTAGAGGGACGGCCAGGTCTTGGTAGATTTGCAGTGGTCTGATACTCCTTCCATTTCAATATTATTCGCTTGCACAGTGCTCCTTGGGATGTTTAAAGCTTGGGAAATCTTTTTGTATCCAAATCCGACTTTAATCTTCTTCACAACAGTATCTCGGACCTGCCTGGTGTGTTCCTTGTTCTTCATGATGCTCTCTGCGCTTTTAACGGACCTCTGAGACTATCACAGTGCAGGTGCATTTATACGGAGACTTGATTACACACAGGTGGATTGTATTTATCATCATTAGTCATTTAGGTCAACATTGGATCATTCAGAGATCCTCACTGAACTTCTGGAGAGAGTTTGCTGCATTGAAAGTAAAGGGGCTGAATAGTTTTGCACGCCCAATTTTTCAGTTTTTGATTTGTTAAAAAAGTTTGAAATATCCAATAAATGTCGTTCCACTTCATGATTGTGTCCCACTTGTTGTTGATTCTTCACAAAAAAATACAGTTTTATATCTTTATGTTTGAAGCCTGAAATGTGGCAAAAGGTTGCAAAGTTCAAGGGGGCCGAATACTTTCGCAAGGCACTGTATAGTGTAATTCATGTATTGTTAAGTCTTGTGTTGTGGCTTTGCTGGCATGCATCTAAAAAAAAAATGAGTTTGCCCCACCAAAATGTACATGCTAAAATCGTCACTGTATACCACTATTTGGAAGTGAGAGAGGGGATGTATCAGAGCTTGTTAGAGGTCAGGGATTGTGCAAAACAGGAGATAACATTATATTGGTAAAAGAAAAATGGTAGACCTTCTGTTTACACCAAGGAGAGGGGAAGTAACTGGGTCCATAATTGGGCTGGATACAGCTCAGAGATGTACAACAGCCCTCGGATGGCTTCCCCGTAACCACGGGAACAAACATACTAATCCCCATATCCTGTTGAAAAGGGCTGTGTGGGTGGGGGTGCGTGCGTGGGCGAGGTTGTACAAAGTAGGGGTGTGACATTTAAACAAAATTGGGATTGGTTACGTTAAAAAGAAAAATCCCTAACCTAAAAACATAATACTTTTTTAAACAAAATTTCAACAAAACTACCACGGACAGATCGCGATAATTATCATAAAGACAAAAAAATACCTAGGAGGAGAAGTAGGAGAAGACGAAATGCAAAGGTGGAATTGAGCTACAGTGGCAGTACAGATGCAATGTGGAAAAGGGGAGCACCATGAGACCCAACCCCTTGCTGGCAGCAGTGCAATAAGGGACGGACTGAGAAAATCACAGCGCTGATTACAGAAATGATTGCGGTTGCTGTGCAGCCACTGTCAATTGTAGAGGATGCCGGCTTCAATGCTGCCCTAATGGCATGTCTAGAAACAGACTACAAGATGCCATGTCGAAAAAGCGTGACGGCCTGGATGGAGAAATGATTGCTCTGAAAGTACAAAGCACGAGCTCTCAAAAACAATACTTGGCTCCCGAGTGGCGCAGCAGTCTAAGGCACTGCATCTCAGTGCTAGAGGCTTCACTACAGACCATGGTCCGATTCCAGACTGTATCATAACCGGCCATGATTGGGAGTCCCATAGGGCGGCGCACAATTGGCCCAGCATCGTACAATTGGCCCAGCATCGGGTTAGGGTTTGGCCGGGGTAGGCCACCATTGTAAATAAGAATTTGTTCTTAATTGACTTGCCTAGTTAAATAGAAGGTTAAATAAAAATAAAAACACATTGTTTGACGTCTATGAACACGCCGTCATACATCACTGCAATGAGCCATCACATTGAGGAGAAGTGAGAACATGGAGGAGGAGAGCAGAGAACCTTTCTGAGTGGGTGGGGGGCAGAAGTAAGGTCTGGTAGGGTATATTGTAAATATTAATGAAAAGAAAAACTAGCTTTTTGTCTTAACTTAAGGTTAGTCATAATGTTAGCAGTGGGGTTTAAAATCACATTTTAAGAAGATACATTGTAGAAATAGGCAGATTTTATGAGTGTGTGGCTGTGGTAATTAGTGACGACTGTTTGTTAGGTAGGGAGGACTGCGGCAAATTGAACTGCATTGTCCCTTAGCAGTCATGCGCAGAACCAGGTCTGAATTGTGATTTTAGTAAGGTGAATTCTGTCACATCCAACAATGAAACAATGCTCTACTCTAGAATTGTTTGGAAGCTTTTCCCCAGGTGTCTGTCTCACTGGCTCAACCAGACGGACTGGGTAGAAAAATGGCCAATCAGGAATTAAATAGAAAAAGAGAAAAGCAGACAGAGGTGAGCTTTTTCCAGAGAACAAAACAAAGATGCACAAAGATCATGCCCCCACATGCTAACCTCGCACCATTACTTACCATTAACAGGGGAGGATTCTCTTGAGGGTATGATATTTATGAATGTGTAACTTTCGCACTCATCATTATTCACGATTCACGATTCAATCATGATTATCTGTAATCATGGTAGAATCCTCATTAATTGTTTAAAAAAGTGTTCAGAAACATACAATATTCTATTATTATTTACAATAAAATTGACTCCAAAAATAACACAATACAATATTTAACAAGATTTTCTATTGGGTACAACATAATCGGAAACATAACCAAAACAAACTGAAAATGCATTCAACAAGTTTGTAGAGTCACAAGCTTGATGTAGTCATTGCGTGCTAGGAATACTGAACTTTTGACTATATATAATACACCATAAGTGAATTTGTCCAAATACTTACGACACCTTCGAATGGGGGGACTAGATGCATAAAGTGCTTACATTTCTAAATGTGAAAACACATGTAAGAACAAATAAAAAAGGTGACATTTTGTACTGCCGCCTCAAAACATTTGACCTCAAATCCAAAATGCTGGAGTATAGAGCCAAATTAAAAGGTTTAGCTTCACCCTCCAAATAAATATGTAGGGGAGTGTCTGTCAATAAAAGCCTTTTCCACAGACATGCATCAGTTAGAGATATTTAGGGAAGCAAAGTCAGGCGCAAGAAGTGAACATATTGAGACCTGTGTGTGTATATGTAAATCTCTGAGGTTATTGGCCTATTGTTCCAACATGAAGCCAGCTCTGCCCTGTGCTATGACTGGAGCAGAGACAAAGAGCCAATCAGGTCATTGTGGAATACTGGAGGAAATTCCAACCAGCTGATAAGAGGGTGTGAGAAACATCTCTGACACACACACACACAGTACTTACTGCACTCTGTCCCTCGGACAGGCTCGGGCAGTCCGATGCAGGATCCATGGCTCTGAGGGATTGCTACTCGCCATCGCGACCCTGTACTGTCACACTCTGTATATTCATAGTAGTAGTCTGTCTGCAACACAAGAGATAGCATGGACACACAGTGATGGAGAGAAACAGAGGGGTTGAGTGTGTCTGTGTGTCTTTGAACAGTATGTGAGAAACAGTGAGAGACAGATAAAAGACAGACATGGGGACAGAGAGAGGTCAGTAAACACGAAGACCACCAAGGGCCCCGAGTTCTCTCTTCACCCCCATTCCATCACTATGGATACAGGAAACCAAGGCACAGCACACAGTGGGTAAGTGGATGACATAGAAGTTGTCCATAAAAACTGATCCTATCTCAGTATAATGAAGGTAGAAGTTTTCCCTAACCACTGACAACTGTATGTCCAGGCGTAGGAATTTGATGGTTCAGTCTTGCTAAAGGTTCTGAGATTAAAGGTTTTTGAGTTCAAGGTTTGCAATTTTCACTGTGAGAACATTGTTGAAGTGTTATATCACACACACAAACATGCTGTGGAGTATGTGGTTTACCATCATGGTTCGGGAAATCGTTGAGGAGCAAGACTTGTTTAATCACTATTCTGACCATAATGTCCCTTGAATTTGCCAAACCAATGATTGCCAAACCATTGAGTGAAATACAACATGCTTTTTGCCATGTTTAAGGAATGTTGACCTTTTAGAAGAACACAGACACATGTCTGGACACTGTGCTGAAGGGGTCATGTTGTGGGCATCATGGACATGACAGATATATGAAGTTGTAGTATCACGCCGAGGCTTTACAGTAACACCATTGTTTCGTCCTCAAAACTGAAGCTATTTGTATCCAACAGCAGTACTGTTTTGATGCAAATTAATGAATGCCACATGCAGACCTGGTTTCACATTATATTTATTTCAAATAATGTATTACCTTATTTACTACCATCTGTCTTAAACTCTCCCCTTCTCTCAGAAATGACTGATAGCTATGTATCACTGAGATTCATGCCAATCAATAATCAGAGCAAAGTTGAATGATCTATTCCTCTATACCATGACCCCAACAGAAGTCTATATTCTGCATGCCTGTCATGTGTTACCTGATAGATGTCTGTTCCAGGACAAATCTGAACTGATATCGATCTATACCTCAAGCACTGATATATCAGGTTCTGTCACATGGTGTCATTCTAAAGACATTCCACTAGACCAGGGACTGCCAACCCTTCCTCTGCAGAGCTACTGGGTGTGCAGGCTTTTGTTCCAGCCCTGCGCCAACACTCCTTACATCTAAGCATTTGCTCATCAGGACATTGATTAGCAGAATCAGATGTGTTCTAAAGGGCAAGGTGAGGGCAAATGCATGAATATTTAGTGGCTCCAGGAGGATGGTTGCCCCTAGACTCTATGAATCTGAGAGTGGAAGACTGCTCTCTCGTCTCTAACATGTAGGCTCACTTTTTGTAAAAAGTCTCATTACAAGTCAGACTCTTGAATAAACTTCATTTGAATGTACTTTACCTGTTGTCTGCCGGTTTTGTCCTGATGTAGGAGGTAATTGGAGACAAAATATCCACAGGGAAGTGTTATTAGCCCTACTTTGAGTATGCTGGTCTGTTTTTATTTTCAATACTGATGCAATTCAATACTGATGCACGTGACCAACACTATGGCCGAGGAATATGGCCGAACCTAAACCACAGCCGATTGTGAGGAAACATGCTTCAGTCGACTACGTTCGGCTGTTGTTGACATATTGTGCATCACATGTGATGTGTGAAGAGATTGAAAATACAAGTCACAGAACCTGCCAGCTCTGCAAAAAAGTCAGGTAAACAACACTTTCCTGTGGATATCTCCACCTCCTACCACCAAAAGTACAAACAGCATGTACAACTGGTAAAGTAAGTTTAAATATAATTTTACATCCTGGCTTGTAGAGACTATTGTGGTTTTTTTTAGGAAGATTTTGGTCAGACTGATAATCCATGGAGTAACCATGGCAACAGTCTGATGTTTAGGCAATGTTGTCCCAGGATAAATGTGGGTCCAAAATACTTTTCTGGTGGTAGAAATAGTAGTCTTGTGGAAGTGCAGAGCGCAGATTCCACAATGCCCTGGTGAGTCACTGTGACTGGACAGTAGATTGGAGTTTGTGTCCATCTGAATGTAATATAAGCCAGGCTATGTTGTTGCCAGCCATGTGCTATGGCTCAGAGGTGATGAGTGGAGAGAGACGGTGGGAAGGAAAGGCAGCTCCATGCAGGAAACTGATAAGACTCAAAGTCTGCCCTGAGTGTTGAGACAACACAAACCAGAACACTGTGTGCGCACACAAACACACTGCCCTAAGCAATGCAAGTGTCCTAAGCAACAATTCCCCAGAAATCCTGCAGGACTACCTGATTGCATGACTGACAGGTGTTTGGAGAAACAGGATGAGTAATTAGTTATCAAGGAGGGCATCGCCCTCTCGCTAAGCAGTGTATGTGTGTGATATGTATATAAACGTATGAATCTTACCGGAAGTGCCGCGTCATCAATTCATAATCGTATTAGTAATGGTCGGTGGAATGATTACTGTTTAGCGCTCATGTTGTTCTACACAGTAGCTTGTGTGCCCCTCACTCACACTCCTCTTCTGACTCTCTAGTTGAATGGATAAGCTGGTAAATAAAACACTATTGTGTTTTCCACTAACATGCATGGACCATAGCCCACGGAAAATACAGCTACTAAAAATAACTCAGACAACACATACATCGGCATCCTGACAGTGGATCTCACCTCTGTACATGGATGTGGTCCCTTCGTCCCGAATGCCAGCCGAAAAGAGAGGAGGAGAGCGCTACCAGCGATAAACCAAGACCGGGAGGGCATAATAGGAACCTGGGAATAGAGCGATGTCAAAAAGCTAAGTAGGCTAGATTTCAGTCATAAAGCAATGGCCTGTTAAACGTTGCGGGTGTTTGATGTCGCAAATGTATAAAATGCTGTCCGAATCACGTCTAGGTTGAAGTGGGTTTCCTTTTTCTCTACCTGCGACCGATGGGTTTGAGATTCTGGTTGTACGTTTGCAATTCGCATCTACCGGTGTTTGACGCGACGGTGACGTCGGTGGTCTGATAAATGCAAGCGGTAGAAGAGTAATTATTACGATGAAACAGCGTTCATGCTATGTCGGAAATACGAGCTTCCGAATATAAAAAAATTGTATTTCAATGGCCCTCCAACTCCTAATAAAAAAATGAGGAAACTCTGGTTTCCTCGTGTTGCGATACTATCATTTGTTTAACTGTAGGCTAGTTTTCTCGTTCATGGTTGACGCAGCTTGATCATGGCACTTGGAATGCCCACAACTCGTTTCTCCGAGTTTCCGATGTGTCATGAATGCAGCATTAGTGGTCATATCATTATTTACACCTTAGTGATTCCTACTGTACATACAGAGCAAAATCAGTGCAGCAGATTTGTATTGAGATTCATTTGAATATTTACCTAACAATTCATTATTTCAAATACAACCATAGTTAGCCTACCTGTATTTGTAGAATCTATGAAAGCTAGCTTTCACATACGCTGCACTTTCTAAAATCACTGCCAGGGTTCAGAATTTTGGTTAACTGTATATTTTAACGATTGGCCTTTTCACTCAAGTGAGCACAAAGACTTTAAGTGGTTTACAGTTTCCAATTACTTGATATGGAAATGTATAGTTAGTTCTATAATTATTGTCACCCTTTAAAAATAAGGGAAAAAAGACTGTAGGCTATAAAATAAATAATACAAATACTGAGCTATATTGTATGGGAAAAAATGAAATTATATCAATTATATAATGTTATACTAATAAAATTGCCCAGAGAAAGAATAATAAAGACATCTTAAAAGGATAGGGGTCAGAATTATTGGCACCCCTGTTTTTGCTAGAGCTCGCCGGCTTGTAGTCCTTACACCCGGAAATGATTTACCTCTGGTTCGTTCAGCCATCCCTATTGGAACATGAATGGGGAAAGAACAGGTTTTTGGGATTAACGCCTAAAATAAGGTCTGAGATTAACACAGGTTTAGGAGATCTTATAGGCTTTGTTCTTTGAGATAATAGCAGTCAGTTCGCATTACCGTTGTGAATTATGAAGCCTTTATGTGCTTTTATCAAATAGTACATAAATGCTTTAAAATTCACAAAAAGTGATGTAACTCATGAAGGTTATCTCATAGAACTAAACCTATAAGATCTCAAACCTGTGTTTACCACAGGCTTTATTTTCAGCATTTATACAAAAACCCTACAGAAACGCCATTCATTTCCCCATATTCTTTTCCAACGAACCATGGAGGAGTTAGTGCCTACTAAAAGATACCATTACTATTTCACTCTATACTCAAGCACCCTATCCTTGTGAGGATAATGACACGGCCCAATGGGCAAAGATTTTAGTTCAATGTTGGTTGAAAAAAAAATACAAAATTAACTTAAATTGACTTTTTGCAAATCCAATCACTTTTCCACATTGATTCAAGACATCGAAGATTTTTTTAAATGAAATGACGTGTAAAACAACCTGCGCCCCATCATGAGGCACACCTGGACTCCATCACTACCCTGATTACTCCCCCTTTATCTAACAATCCCTTAAGGCAGTATTGGTTATGTTGTCTTTTCAGACGGATCTCTTGTTTTGTATGGGTCTACAGTCATTATTAAACTCACTAATTTCACCTGTTTCCTGAATCCCCTGGTTTGATGTTACAGAATACTGCCTCAACAAATGGAAGCAGCAGTTAATCAGGACATCTCCAAGATGGTCATTGAACAGGGACACCTACTTCGCCAACACCACAACCAGCTGACACAACTGGGGAAGGCTATGGATGAGGCCCTCCATGTTCTTCAACAGCTCGACAGTCACAGAGGGGTGTCACCTCCAACAAGCGGAGGATTCTCTACCACAGTTTGACTCAGCGAGCTCGCACACCAGCCCATCCAACATTCCACCCAGGTCAGCGATGCCTCCCGGACAAATATGACAGCTCTCCCTCAAAATGCTGTGGCTTCCTACTCCAGTGCTCCCTCTATTTCACTCATCAGATGGGATCCCCCACCATGGGGAGGTCCAAGGTTGCCACGGTTATTTCCCTGCTGACAGGACGGGCGTTGGTGGGGGCAACAGCTGTCTGGGGGAGAGGAGGAGCTGGATTCCTATAAGGGGTTCATGGTTCTGTTAAGGGGGTCTTCCACCATCCACCGGAGGGCAGAGAGGAATCCAACTATGGCAGGATGGCCAGACCACGACGGAGTATGGACTCATCTTTCACTCTGCACCATATTCAGAAGAGGATTGCGCGAAGAGATTCAGATGGAGTTGGTGTGCCAAGATGACAATCTAGCCTTGGACACACTTGTCGCGATGGCCATCTGGATAACCTTCTTCGGGAACATCGTCACCCCCATTGCCTCTCCTTCATTGTCTGTTCTGAGTGAGAGCCTGAACCCATGGAGGTAGGTGCTCCAAGCGGCTGAGCAACGCCGGACAGTTGGGGCTCTGTCCCTATTGTGGCCAGGAGGGGCCCCAGCTTCAATGGTGTCCGGTATGTCCCAACCCAGGATCCACGAGAGCAGAGGGTTTGCCCCATGATCATCCATCTCCTGTGTTAGGCGTGAGTAATCCATCACTTCCCCCTAAACCTTTTTTAGTATTGATTTCACCAGCTGGCTGTCCCTCTATTGTTTCTACAGCTCTAGCGGACTCCGGTGCCACAGGGAATTTTATTGACCAGGCCCTTGCCTCCTCCCTGTACATCACCTTATTCCCGCTCTCCTCTCAGTTTCCGGTCCAAGTGTTGGATTTGCGACCATTTGGCTCAGGCACCATGACGCACATCACAGCTCCACTCACCCTCACCATGGGACCCAAGCACCAAGATAGCCTTCCCTTCATCATCACCTCCGCACCGGTGCACAAAGTCATCCTTGGCCTTTTGTGGCTCCAACTCCATAATCCCACCATCTTCTGGTCAGAGATAGATTACAGCATGGGGATCACGATGTCGGCGGACCTGTTTTCCCACACCCTATTGCTCCATGTCGGTGGAGGGGCCCAGTGAGTGTCTGCCAGCCCATCAATCGGTCCTCTTGTATCGTTGGCCCTGTGTTTTGGGTTGTGGACATCCGCCAGGCTCCGGAGAGGGAACCCGCTCCTGCCCTCTAGAGCGAATTTACATCTACATGGGGTCAGAGATCGGTTGCTGACCTGGGCGCACACATCCCTCGCCACTGGACACCCGCACCACTCAATCCCTTTCTGAGAAATACTAGGGGCCCACTTTGGCAAAGAACGTTGCACACTGTAAACTCATTTTCAGTACATACTGAATCAACATTTTCCCGGTAGGCTCCAGCAGGTAAACTCCTTCCTGTGCCTCAGCATCCCTGGTCTCATCTGTCCATTGATTTTCTCACTGATCTCCCCTCTGATGGTTTCACCACCATTTGGTGGCTGTGGACAGATTCTCAAAATCATGCAGTTTCATTCCCCTCTCTGGTCTCCCTACCACTCCAAGTCGCGGAGGCACTGTTCCAGCAGGTCTTCCGTCAATAGGGCCTTCCAGAGGATATCGTCAGGGTCAAGGTTAGTCTCACTTTCCGGGTACTGGCCTCAATCTAATTGGCAGGTGGAGAGGATGACCCTGGAGCTGGGGAGGTTCCTGAGGAGTCACTGCCAGGTCCGCCAGGGCCGATTCCTTCCTTGGGCTGAATACGTCCAGAATTCATTGCGACACTCCTCCACCGGGCTGACTCCCTTCCGGTGTGTTCTGGGTTATCAGCCGACCCTGGATCCTCACCAGACCGACACTCCTCCACCGGTTTGACTCCCTTCCAGTGTGTTCTGGGGTATCAGGCGACCCTGAATCCGCACCAGACCGACGCTCCTGCAGTGGATGAGTGGTTCAGGTGTGCAGAGGTATGGAATGATGCTCACTTGAGACTCCAGCGCACTGTCTGAAAGAGCAGACGGATCGTTATCGAAGTGGGGCTCCTGTGTTCCATCCTGGTGACCACATCGCTCTCCGCCAGGAACCTCCCACTCTAACTTCCCTGTAAGAAGCGGAGTCCTCGGGTTTGTAGGGTGTTCAAGGTCCTCCGGAGGGTCAACGAGCTAACTACCAGATCTTTTCATGTTTCTCCCCTCAGGCCGGTGGTTCCTGGTCCCCTGGCTGATGCCGTCCCCCCACGACATCCCTCCCTCTCCCTTGGACATTGAGGTGAGCCCCGCCTATGCTACCAGATTACTCCTGACGTCTTGGGGGTCTGCTCCAGTACCTAGCGGACTGAAAGGGGTACAGTCTAGAAGAGCGATGCTGGGTTCCGGTGGACGACGTTTTAGATCCCGACGTTATCTGAGAGATCCACCTTCGCCGATCGGTCTGCTACTTGTCCTCGGGAGCCGTCCTGAGGACAAGGGGGGAGGTTATCAAATCAAATGTATTTGTCACATACACATGGTTAGCAGATGTTAATGCGAGTGTAGCGAAATGCTTTTGCTTCTAGTTCCGACAATGCAGTAATAACCAACGAGTAATCTAACTAACAATTCCAAAATGTCTACCTTATACACACAAGTGTAAAGGGATAAAGAATATGTACATAAAGATATATGAATGAGTGATGGTACAGAGCGGCATAGGCAAGATGCAGTTGATGGTATCGTATATACATATGAGATGAATAATGTTAGGTATGTAAACATTATATTAAGTAGCATTGTTTAAAGTGGCTAGTGATATATTTTACATCAATTCCCATTATTAAAGTGGCTGGAGTTGAGTCAGTGTGTTGGCAGCAGCCACTCAATGTTAGTGATGGCTGTTTAACAGTCTGATGGCCTTGAGATTGAAAAACAGCTTCTGTCTCTCGGTCCCAGCTTTGATGCACCTGTACTGACCTCGCCTTCTGGATGATAGCGGGGTGAACAGGCAGTGGCTCGGGTGGTTGTTGTCCTTGATGATCTTTATGGCCTTCCTGTGACATCGGGTGGTGTAGGTGTCCTGGAGGGCAGGCAGTTTGCCCCCAGTGATGCGTTGTTTCCTTGTCAGACGTTTCTCTTTTGTATGGTATTATTAAACTCACTAACTGCACCTAACTCTGTGTCGACGTTACAAGTGGTAGCAAAATAGACCCAGAACATCAAAGATACACCACCATATTTTACCCAACCCAGTACCACAGATTATTGTGAAATGGACACATGAGGTGACTTAAAACAGAAACAATAGGAGGGAGGTTGGTCAGGCGTACACCCTGAATGTCTAGAAACCCAGAAATTGTGTTAGACTCATCATAGATAATATTAGCATTTTTGCTACAGGAGCATGTCAGCTAAATCTTCCCTTAACTTTATCCCTTTAACCTAACGCTTTAACTACTACATGTTATCTGACCTTAACCCCCGAGCAATGTTAGCCGCCTAGCTAACGTTAACCACAACAAATTGGAATTTGTGTAATGTACACAACTGTTATGAAGAATAAAGCATGTAATACACACCATGCATTGTGATGACGCTGTAATGCACACAAGTGGACTTTTTCGTGTACCTGTCGTGAATAAGTAATTTGTCTTTCACAATGAGCCATACGAGTTACTTTTCTGCATATGCTTCTGTTTTTCAACACCAAACCCACCACTGGTTTACATGGCCACAGTGCTCTATTTTCATGTCATCTGACCATAGCACCAGTTTCAATCCTACTGCCAATGCCATTTATCAAACTCCAGGCAATGCTATGGTCAGATGACATGAAAATAGAGCTTTTTGGCCACGTAAATGGTCTAAGATCCCGCCCAATGTGTTCCCCAGTCTAATAAAACAGTGTCATTATCCTCGCAGGGTAGGGTACGGTGCTGGAGTACTGAAAACATGGTTGGCAATCATTTTGTCCCCAGTCTTTTAAACAAACATTTTTGTTTTTACAAAATCTCTCAATTGTATTAGTACAAGTATTTCACCCTTTTTATTTCATTATATAAAGCTCAGTATTTGTATTTTATACAGTTTGTTTTTGTTCATCTTTATCAAGGGTGCCAATAATTATGCACCTGACTGTATCAGGCAGGCCACCCATGATACAAGTCTGTATTTGATGTCCATCCATGTCTGAGGATGTCAGATGGGCGTAAGCGTTTGGCTCTGGTTACAAAGTTTGCATGTTCAAATCGAGCAATCACTAGTTATTTTTTAAATTGTTTTAAGCCTATCCCAAACCTTAACCCTTACCATAACCATTCAGAGTTAATGCCTAACCTTAAGAATTCTGAGATGTCTCAACTTAGCCTTGGAACGATACAGAGAAGTAACCAAACACTTCAAATTTGACGTTTGAGAAACATGGATGAGCGTCTAATTATGACGTAAGACTGTGAGAGCTTGTTGCACTGTACAGTATATGAAAACAATGTATTTTATAATCAGACAGGGCAAGTGCATTTTCTAATATTGACCACTAGATGTCAGTCATGCTCTAGTATAGACAGAGCTCTGGACGTGACATCATACCAACAGGACTGACTTCATCCCAACTGCAAGGCAGCACATTTTAAACTAATGACATGAGAACAAAAAATGAATCCCATATTGCTCCTCATTCCGTGAACCACGATCATTTTAAACAAACAAAAAGTTGACCAACTGGGGATATTTTAGTCCCCACAAGGTCAAATTATTTTTCTAGGGGGTTTATAGGGTTAAGGTTAGAATTAGTGTTAGGAGCTAGGGTTAAGAGTCAGTTTTAGGTGTAGGGTTAAGGTTAGGATTAGGAGCTAAGGTTAGGTGTAGGTTTAGGGTTAGGGTAAGAGTATGGGTTAGGTGTAGGTTAAGGGGAAAATAGGATTTTGACTGGGACTGAATTGTGTGTCCTCACAAGGTTAGCTGTACAAGACGGCACGTGTGTGTGTGTCTAAGCCTGCTAGGTAGTGAGTGTAAACTAAATCTCTGTTTACATCCTCAGACAAAGCAGCTCATGCATGTTTTATCACCAGCGCATTGTTCAATTTGTCCATGAAGTAACACTGCCCTGCCACGAAGCTGCTTAACCCAGGGAGGGAGAGAGAGAGAGAAGAGAGAAGGTGAGAAACAGAGTGCAAAGGCATATTTATGGTTCTGCCTATTTCAGTCAAAGTACAGTTTGTTAGCAGTCACCATAGACTTCAAGTCATTACGCTAGTTAGCAATTGCGCTGACGCTAGTTTGCAACTTCCTACAAACTGCACGCAGAGACGTAAAAATGGTATCCATGAGTTCATCTGACTCTGGGGAAGTATATAAAGGGCTTCATTGCCAAAATCCCGAAGTATCCCTTTAACCCTAATACTCATGTTATTTAATGTACGATGTCCTGTCTATTCTGGGTTGACTGTTGACTTCTCTGTGAAATATCTTGTGCATCCAGTCTACATCTTGCTGTATAAGAATTTAAATGTTTTTGCAATTTATGAAGCTTGCTGCCTCACCCCTCATCATTATAAAGAGTCATAAAATATGTACGTGTGACGATAGCGTGGGCTGAATGAGCGACTGATAAACGGATGCTTTATTCGCCTGTATAAATATTAAAGTAGCAGTCAGTCACCCTAGAGCAGTTGACCCTGTATTCTCCTTTCTCTCTTGTTCTGTAGGGAGATATGCCAAGCTCTCTCCCTCGCTCTCTCTCACCTGAGGCTTATCAGTTTCAGTGCTGTAACCTGAGCTATCACGGACCTCAATACCCAACCCAACCACAACACACAAGTGACCCTGTATACCCTAGTGCCTGGTCTAGGATCAGATGTGTTCATTAGCACAGACTGGTGAGGATTTAAATAATGTTTAAAGCTAACTGACTCTGAATCAGTGGGTAACCAGTGGCAAGCAGCACCTGAGCAGCGTGGCCCAGCCCCAGCATCCCACTAACTGACTGGTGGACTGGGTGGTACCTGCATAGGTAATCAGACACCCAGCACACACATGATGCCTCTGAAACACACACACACACACACACACACACACACACACACACACACACACACACACACACACACACACACACACACACACACACAGCAGGTAGGCAGGACGAGGGGTTCACTGTGTTGAAGAGAGAGTTGTTCCATCTTTTGTACTGCCAGAGGGAGAGCGAGAGAAGGAGGAGAGAAGAGCTAGTCACAACCAGGCGAAGGAGTCGAGACCAGGAACCCCAGACAGACCCAGACAGACCCAGACAGAGATAAAGCATTGGCTTACTAAGTATTTAGATCATATACTGAACCATGAGTGGAGGAAAAAGTTGTGTTGTAGCTGGAGGACTCAAAACCACACAGGGTAAGATAGTGTGACTGACCGGTGGATACTCAGTGCACTCATCAACACTGAAGAATGGCCTTAGAATTCCTCTTCTTCTGGCGCTGAGGATATTAACCTGGGGGAAAGGAGAGAACAGGTGTCTCTTGCAGGCTCTTGAGGGTGACAACGCTGTGGCTTGACTGACTCCTGACAGACCTGTTGTGGGGAAACACCCGGAAAGTGTTGTTGCCATTGGGGGCTTTGTATGGTTGTTTTCCGTGTGATTCTACATTCTATCAGCATGCACAGTCTCCCCTGTTCTGCACTGCTCCACTGTTTCGGCAGTCCCGCAGACGTTACAGCTAACCCTACACAGTCCCTGGACCCGGACCCCTCCCTATCCGGCAGAACTGATCTAGAACCCCCCGTGGTGGTGGGCCCTGTTCTCTGCCAACCGGTTCCCAAACCAGACCCCCCTCTAGAACACCAGCCCCACCACAGAATTGTCAGCTTTATATCTACACACACCAGAACAAGAACTCTGAATGGCACCTACTCCAACTCCAATGGTCAACCGCCAGGGAGGGAGAGCCACAGCTTTAAGACACCTCTGGCCTGCCATTGCCTGTCAGACAGCGTTGAGGGGCCTCGTGAGCTGGTGATTGGTTTAGAGCTTGGGGTGAAGTACCCTATCATCCCCAGACCCTCCATCATTATCAGACAACCCAAGGTATGTTGTACAGGTGTGCAAGATATTACTCTACCACTATGCTGGTCTGATAAAATAATGTTATACTGTGCAGCAGTTGATGTCATCAGATTTAGGCCATTCTTCACCAAGCTACCACAAGGGGGAATCTAGAGCCCAAACATGATTTTCAGTAGCCCACCTTTTAATACCAGTTGAGACCATCTTCTCTACATCAAATTTTTTAAAATGTGTGCACACACACACATATACACACACACACACACACAAACATGCACGGATACCCCCTTGGCTGTGTGGATTGTGTGTCAGTTGGACTGTCTCAGATCCTGTTCAACATGACCTACGCGCCCTGACACGTCTGGGGTGGCACATACACATTAGTGTCTCAGTATAGTAGCATGTGTGTTTTGTCAGTAGAGTTTCCCATTAAGTAGGCTGTGGTGGATTGTGTGATGATGTTAACTGTTGCCAGCACAAATCATATGTACACCTTATAGGCTACCAATGTGATAATTCTCCTTCATTCATCCCCAGATTCATGGACCAAACCTTTCGTGCATAAATATGACCTGACTATTTATTGTTTATTTGTCTATGGTCCTGATAGGCCTACTGTCAGGCTACATCTCCTATAGGCCTACATAGACAATCGGTTTATGTTTGAGCATTTATCCGCGTTTGTTTGGCTATACAGTTTATTCCACTACCCTAATAAGAAACACAGGCACATCACAGTTACTTACAGTGCATTCGGAAAGTTTTCAGACCCCTTGACTTTTTCAACATTTTGTTACGTTACAGCCTTATTCTATTCCTTATCAATATACACACAATAACTCATGACAAAGCATTAACAGGTTATTAGTTGTTTTTTTTGCATATTTATTACAAATAAAATACGGAAATACCTTATAAGTATTAAGACCCTTTGCTATGATACTTGAAATTGAGCTCAGGTGCATCCTGTTTCCATGATTATCCTTGAGATGTTTCTACAACTTCATTGGAATCAACCTGTGGTAAATTAAATTGATTGGACATGATTTGGAAAGGCACACCTGTCTATATAAGTTTCCACAGTTGACAGTACATGTCAGAGCAAAAACCAAGCCATGAGGTTGAAGGAAGTGTCCGTAGAGGTCTGAGGCAGGATTGTGTTGAGGAACAGATCTGGTGCCACTCATTTCAAAACATTTCTGCAGCATTAAAGGTCCCCATGAACACAGTGGCCTCCATCATTCTTAAATGAAAGAAGTTTGGAACCACCAAGACTCTTCCTAGAGCTGGTTACCCGGCCAAACTGAGCAATCGGGGGAGAACGGCCTTGATCAGGGAGGTGACAGAGCTCCAGAGTTCCTCTGTGGAGATAGGATAACCTTTCCATAAGGACAACCATCTCTGCAGCACTCCACCTATCAGGCCTTGATGGTAGAGTGGCCAGATGTAAGCCACTTCTCAGTAAAAGGCATGAGAGCCAGCTTGGAGTTTGCCAAAAGGCAAGTAAATATTCTCAGATCATGAAATACAATGAAATATGCCTGAATGCCAAGAGTCACATCTGCAGGAAACATGGCACCATCCCTACAGTGAAACATGGTAGTAGCATCATGCTGTGGGGATGTTTCTCAGCGGCAGGAACTGGGAGACTAGTCAGGATCGAAGGAAAGATGAACGGAGACAAGTACACAGAGATCCTTGATGAAAACCTGCTCCAGAGCGCTCAGGACCTCAGACTGAGGCGTAGGTTCATCTTCCAACAGGACAGCAATACTAAGCACACAGCCAAGACAATACAGGAGTGGCCTTGGGACAAGACTCTGAATGTCCTTGAGTGGCCCAGCCAGAGCCCGGACTTGAACCTGTTCGAACATCTCTGGAGAGACCTTAAAATAACTGTGCCGCGAAGCTCCCTATGCAACTTGACAGAGCTTGAGAGGATCTGCACAGAAGAATGGGAGAAACTCTCCAAATACAGGTGTGCCAAGCTTGTATCATCATACCCAAGAAGACTTTTGGCTGTAATCGCTGCCAACGGTGCTTCAACAAAGTACTGAGTAAAAGTTCTGAATACTTATGTAAATGTAACATTTCATTTTTTAAACATTTTCAAACAAGAAGACACACCCCTCTCAGAGAGCGAGACACCGCTTAATGTGAGTTCTCATATTTTTCAACATGTTTTTTACAAAAGGATAGATTTGAAGTTAGATAAACTTGGATTTTTCGGCAGGTACATATGCAGGATGCTACCCTCCACAGCATGGCCTTCGCTCCAGATCAAAACTCCAAACCTACAAACAAATTTTGACAAAAATGAACTGGAGAGATTACTGCTTCCAGTGTTTTATTTTTTCTAAGCTATACGGAGGGTGCTCTAGCCAACAAACAGCAGAGACCTGAGGACACCATTCCAACCTGGAACTGAGCGAGACACAAATTCAATTAGCACTAAGGTGTGAAGTAAAAGGCCTTTGAGCCCAACAAGTGTCAGGAGTCTTTGAAGTGTCGTCCTGCTATTCAAAGACCATCCACTGGCATTTTCTACAAGAAATCTGCTTCCATGAATAAAAGCTTCTCCCAAGAGGGTGTGACACCTACTCCTGCTGCACTGCTGCTTGGATTCCACCTGGCGATCTGTTCACCGTCTGCCCTGGTTGTCTACCCCTGCCTGGTACATTTACCCCCACCACACTCCCCCCTGTCTCTCCCGAGCTTTCACTCGCCTCCAGCACACAGGCACTGTTGGGGCGAGTGACTCTGAACTTACAATGGCTAGCCCCAAATCGTTATATATTTTAAAATGTTCTTGTGCATTTTGCTATTTGCCTCATGACTCCTCCATACTTTGTTGACTACAAACGTTCTTTACCCAACCATGAAACAGACTGTTTGTTCCCACACTCGGGACTCTGACTCTCTATTGGTTACACAGACTTTTACCTGATGAAATTGCTGTACCATATGATACTGTCGCCATCTGATGCACATACAGATGTCATAAATCAGCACTGCAGAGCTCTCCTCTGCCGTGCCTTGATTGTATTATTGTTGATGATATCTGAAAATGTGCACGTACACCCTGGCCCATCTACAGTTGCTAGCCCCAATTTTGACTTGCGCTCTGATATCTCCTTCACTGATTTCTGCTCTCGTAAAAGCCTGGGTTTTCTGAACATTAACACTAGAAGATTATTACCTAAAATAGATCAATTGAAAGTTTGGGTTCACAGCTCCAATCCAGATGTGTCATTACTGAGACGTGGTTAAGAATGAGAGTTTTGAATACTGATGATAACCTTTCTGGTTATAATCTTTTACGTCAAGACAGATCTTCAAAAGGTGGGGGAGTGGCAATCTTTACCAAGGATCAACTTCAGTGCTCGGTTGTCCCCAAACATTATGATTTTCTGGTTTTAAGCAATAAACGTTCAAATAGCTCTTTGTTGACTGTTGCTGGGTGCTATCGTCCTCCATCAGCACCGGCCTGTACCCTACCTGCTCTAAGCTCTCTCATGGCCCTTTACACTAAGTCTGAATTTGTCTTGCTAGGTGACCTAATCTGGGACGTGCTTAAACCCCCTGACCAAGTCCTAAAGCAATGGGACTCTCTAAATCATTCTCAGATTATCACCAATCCCACAAGATATGACTCCAAACACCCAGAAAAGGCTACTCTCCTCAATGTTATCCTCACAAATAATACTGATAGGTATCAGTCTGGTGTTTTCAGTAATGACGTTAGTGATCACTGTTTTACAGCCTGTGTTTGTAATGGCTGCTCAGTGAAACAACCTGCCCTGATTTGTCATAGACTCCTTCATCAACTGGCCTCTGTAAAATGGTATAGAATCAGCTTGATCCCCTCTGTTGAAGACGCTTGGACTTTATTTTTTGATATTTAAAGTGGTATTGTTAACAAATACGCCCCCATAAAGAAAATGAGAATTAAAAACAGGTTCAGCCCCTGGTTCGACCGTGATCTTGCAGAGTTACTCCACCTCAACAATCGCATTTGGCAAAAGGCTTAGCACACGCATATTCAAGCTGACTGGCTCTCGTTCAGGCAAATGAGAAATACGTGCACTCAGGCTATCCAGAAGGCCAAAGTTAGTTACTTTAAGGAGCAGTTCTCTCTCTGTAGGTCTTACCCAAAGAGGTTCTGGAAACGGTTAGAGACCTGGAGAATAAACCCTCCTCCTCACAGCTGCCCATGTCCCTTAATGTTGATGATGTGGTTGTTACTGACAAGAAGCACATGGCTGAGTTCTGTAATCACCACTTGATTAAGTCAAGATTCCTATTTGACTCAGCCATGCCTCCTTGCCCATCCAACATTTCCTCATCTTCCACCCTTCTAATGCGACTATCCCCAATGCATCTCCCTATTTTTCCCCTGCCCCTCTACAAAGTTTCTCACTGCAGGCAGTCACTGAGTCCGAGGTGCTAAAGGAGCTCCTTAAACTTAAACCCCAAAAACCCATCTGGGTCAGATAGTTTAGACCCTTTCTTCTTTAAGGTTGCAGCCCCTTTCACCCCCAAGCCTATCTCCAACCTTTTTATTCTGTCTCTCCTTTCTGAGGAGGTTCCCATTTCTTGGAAGGCAGCCACAGTTCATCCTTTATTTAAAGGGGGAGATCAAGCTGATCCTAGCTGTAATAGACCTATTTCTATTTTGCCCTGTTTATCAAAAGTGTTGGAAAAACTTGGCAATAATCAACTGACTGGCTTTCTTGATGTCTATAGTATTCTCTCGGGTGTGCAATCTGGTTTCCGCTCAGGTTATGGATGTGTCACTGCAACCTTAAAGGTCCTCAATGATGTCAACATTGCCATTTATTCTAAGCAATATTGTGCTGATTTTCTTACTCACTTGACCAAAGCTTTTGATACGGTAGACCATTCCATTCTTGTGGGCCGGCTAAGGAGTATTGGTGTCTCTGAGGGGTCTTTGGGCTGGTTTGCTAACTACTCTCAAAGAGTGTAGTGTATAAAGTCAGAAAATCTGCTGTCTCAGCCACTGCCTGTCACCAAGGGAGTACCCCAAGGCTCCATCCCTGGCCCCACGCTCTTCTCAATTTACATCAACAACATAGCTCAGGCAGTAGGAAGCTCTCTCATCCATGTATATGCAGATGATACAGTCTTATACTAAGCTGACCCCTGCCCAAATTTTGTGTTAAATGCTCTAGAACAAGGCTTTCTTAGTCTCCAAAAAGCTTTCTCTACCCTTAACCTTGTTCGAAACACCTCCAAAACAAAGGTCATGTGGTTTGGTAAGAAGAAAGCCCCTCTTCCCACAGGTGTTATGACAACCTCTGAGGGTTCAGAGCCTGAGGTAGTCACCTCATACAAGTACTTGGGAGTATGGCTAGACGGTGCACTCTCCTTCTCTCAGCACATATCAAAGCTGCAGGCTAAAGTTAAATCTAGACTTGGTTTCCTCTATCGGAATCGTTCCTCTTTCACCCCAGCTGCCTAAGTAACCCTGATTCAGATGACCATCCTACCCATGCTAGATTACGGAGACATCATTTATAGATCGGCAGGTAAGGGTGCTCTCGAGCGGCTAGATGTTCGTTACCATTCGGCCATAAGATTTGCCACCAATGCTCCTTATAGGACACATCACTGCACTCTATACTCCTTTGTAATCTGGTCATCTCTGTATACCCGTCACAAGACCCACTGTTTGATGCTTATTTATAAAACCCTCTTGGGCCTCACTCCCCCCTATCTGAGATATCTACTGCGGCCCTCATCGTCCACATACAACACCCGTTCTGCCAGTCACATTCTGTTAAAGGTCCCCAAAGCACACACATCCCTGGGTCGCTCCTCTTTTCAGTTCACTGCAGCTAGCGACTGGAACGAGCTGCAACAATCCCTTAAACTGGACAGTTTTATCTCAGTCTCTTCATTCAAAGTCTCAATCATGGACACTCTTACTGACAGTTGTGGCTGCTTTGCGTGATGTATTGTTGTCTCTACCTTCTTGACCTTTGTGCCTTCTTGACCTTTGTCCTTTGTTTTGTGCTGCTACCATGTTGTGTTGCTACCATGTTGTTGTTATGTTGTGTTGCTAGCATGCTGTTGTCATCTGTTGCTGCCTTGCTATGTTGTTGTCTTAGGTCTCTCTTTCTGTAATGTTGTGCTGTCTCTCTTGTTGGGATGTGTGTTTTGTCCTATATTTATATTGTATTTATTAATGTTTTTTAATCCCAGGCCCCCGTCCCTGCAGGAGGCCTTTTGCCCTTTTGGTAGGCTGTCATTGTAAGTATAAATTGGTTCTAAACTGACTTGCCTAGTAAAAATAAAACATTTCTAAAACCTGATTTTGCTTTGTCATTATGGGTAAAAAAACAACAATTTAATCAATTTTAGAATAAGGCTGTAAAGTAACAAAATGACAAAAGACAAGGTGTCTGAATAATTTCCAAATGCACTGTACATACATTTATTGGGAAATAAACTAGCAAGTTACAAGTGTTTGGCTAATGTTTAGAACTAAAATGTCACTGTTCATATGGACTCCTGAACCTGTAAATTACTCACTTTGCAATTGAAGACTCTGATACAAGTCTGCCTTACTATCACCTCCCCGGGGATGGCACAGATTACAAAATACCATAAAGAGCGATGCATCAAAATAAGTATTTTGAAACATGTTTAATTAAAATACACATGTTGTATTTTAAAATGTAGAAATTCATTTGCAGGAACATGGTCCGAATTGCAACAATACTGTTAGTAACAGTTACAGAAATGTTTTACTTGCCATGACTGTGATATGTGTTGTATTTTTCTACCTTAGTTGAATGCACTGACTGTAAGTCACTCCAGATATGAGTGTCTGCTAAATTACCAAAATGTAAATGTACAGTGGGGCAAAAAAGTATTGTCAGCCACCAATTGTGCAAGTTCTCCCACTTAAAATGATGAGAGAGGCCTGTAATTTTCATCATAGGTACACTTCAACTATGACAGACAAAATGAGAAGAAAAATCCAGAAAATCACATTGTAGGATTTTTAAAGGAATTTATTTGCAAATTATGGCGGAAAATAAGTATTTGATCAATAACAAAAGTTTATCTCAATACTTTGTTAAATACTCTTTGTTGGCAATGACACAGGTAAAACATTTTCTGTAAGTCTTCACAAGGTTTTCACACACTGTTGCTGGTATTTTGGCCCATTCCTCCATGCAGATCTCCTCTAGAGCAGTGATTTTTTTTGTGGGGGGGGGGGGGCTGTTGCTGGGCAACACAGACTTTCAACTCCCTCCAAAGATTTTCTATGGGGTTGAGATCTGGAGACTGACTGGGCCTCTCCAGGACCTTGAAATGCTTCTTACGAAGCCACTCCTTCGTTGCCTGGAGGGTGTGTTTGGGATCATTGTCATGCTGAAAGACCCAGCCACGTTTCATCTTCAATGCCCTTGCTGATGGTAGGCTTTGTTACTTTGGTCCCAGCTCTCTGCAGGTCATTCACTAGGTCCCCCGTGTGGTTCTGGGATTTTTGCTCACCGTTCTTGTGATCATTTTGACCCCATGGGGTGAGATCTTGTGTGGAGCCCCAGATCAGTGGTCTTGTATGTCTTCCATTTCCTAATATTGCTCCCACAGTTGATTTATTCAAACCAAGCTGCTTACCTATTGCAGATTCAGTCTTCCCAGCCTGGTGCAGGTCTACAATTTTGTTTCTGGTGTCCTTTGACAGCTCTTTGGTCTTGGCCATAGTGGAGTTTGGAGTGTGACTGTTTGAGGTTGTGGACAGGTGTCTTTTATACTGATAACAAGTTCAAACAGATACCATTAATACAGGTAAAGAGTGGAGGACAGAGGAGCCTCTTAAAGAAGAAGTTACAGGTCTATGAGAGCCAGAAATCTTGCTTGTTTGTAGGTGACCAAATACTTATTTTCCACCATAATTTGCAAATAAATTCCTTAAAAATCCTACAATGTGATTTTCTGGATTTTTTTTCTCATTTCGTCTGTCATAACTGAAGTGTACCTATGATGAAAATTACAGGCCTCTCTCATCATTTTAAGTGGGAGAACTTGCACAATTGGTGGCTGACTAAATACTTTTTTGCCCCACTGTATAAGTGAAAATGATCAAACCAACTGCAAATCACACTGGGTATTATTATTGGCCTTTTTTTGAGACTGAGCTCATTAGAATAATACTCAGCATCCCTTGCAATTGTCCATTTTTACATGTACAGTACATGTGTATTTAGTTAATTTAGCAGACACTCTTAACACACCATAGTGCCACCAGACTTCTGATACCAATACCAGTGTGAAAGGGGGCAACAAAATTGTGAACTGCTATTAAAAATAGTATAGAAAAGGGTTTTGTATTTTGAAAATACAAACTACAGCTCTCAAAAGTATCTTGTTACAAAATACATTGGAGTGTAGTAATTGCCCAGTGTAATGCAAATGACAAAATACATATTTCAAATACATGTAACAGAAATAGTGCACATCTCTGCACCTTCCTTGGCTGTAGGGGTCCTCTATTTCACATGGATCAGGAGGGCAGAAATATCCCCTCATCCTGTAGTCACACTGATAGTGACCAGTGAAAGTACTGGTCAATGGAAGCTACAGGAGGGGGAGGGCGCTCCCTGTGTGATAGTAATGAAGAGAGGTACAGATAAGGCACAACACTGCATGTATGTACAATAAGATCAGTGCAGAGGATGAGGCCTTAAACCATTAGTTGGTGTAAAATAAAATACATTTTACAAACACAATCATGATCGTACATAAACACAAAAGACTGGCAGGTCAGCAGTAATGGGAAACTAGACTACTACACCATGTCCTCAATAAGTACCCTGCTGAAAAAAACAGCATAGACCAGCCTTCGCTGTGTTTTGGACTCTGGTCACTAGCAAATGCTGGTCACCCACAAAACCAGTACCAAGTAATATTATAGTGGTATGCAAAGTTGTGTTTTATTCCTATCGGAATACAACCTGAGTGGGAATATCCACCAATTTTAACATTTTTTCACCCACAATCTGCATTCAGAATCAAATCAAATGTATTTATATAGCCCTTCTTACATCAGCTGATATATCAAAGTGCTGTACAGAAACCCAGCCTAAAACCACAAACGGCAAGCAATACAGGTGTAGAAGCACGGTGGCTAGGAAAAACTCCCTAGAAAGGCCAAAACCTAGGAAGAAACCTATAGAGGAACCAATCTATGAGGGGTGGCCAGTCCTCTTCTGGCTGTGCCGTGTGGAGATTATAACAGAACATGGCAAAGATGTTCAAATGATCATAAATGACCAGCATGGGCAAATAATAATAATCACAGTAGTTGTCGAGGGTGCAACAAGTCAGCACCTCAGGAGTAAATGTCAGTTGGCTTTTCATAGCCAATCATTGAGAGTATCTCTACCGCTCCTGCTGTCTCTAGAGAGTTAAAAGCAGCAGGTCTGGGACAGGTAGCACGTCTGGTGAACAAGTCAGGGTTCCATAGCCGCAGGCAGAAACGTTGATACTGGAGCATCAGCACAGCCAGGTGAAGTCATCATGCCAGGTAGTCCTGAGGCATGGTCCTCGGGCTCAGGTCCTCCGAGAGAGAGAAAGAAAGAAAGAGAGAGAATTAGAGAGAGCATACTTAAATTCACACACTACCGGATAAGACAGGAGAAATACTCCAGATATAACAGACAAGCCCCCCGACACAAACTACTGCAGCATAAATACTGGAGGCTGAGACAGGAGGGGTCAGGAGACACTGTGGCCCCATCCGATGATACCCCCAGACAGGGCCAAACAGGCAGGATATAACCCCACCAACTTCGACAAAGCACAGCCCCCACACCACTAGAGGGATATCTTCAACCACCAATTTACCATCCTGAGACAAGGCCGAGTATAATCCACAAAGATCTCCGCCACGGCACAATCCTGCCTGCCAGGATTACATTTTTTTTTTTGACTACCTAAACCATCTAAACTGGAACAACCATTTCAGTAACGGGTGCAATAAATCCAACAAACAGATTAGATTAGTTTAGAAAAATGTTTATTTTTTATTTTTTTGTGTAGCATAAGATACATTTATGTATTAATAAATCAATCAAAGTACATGCAAAAACACAGATATTGAAATAAAGAATACAAACAATTATGAAACTGTAATAGAGCACTCTGGTAAATATTATAATGATGGGTGTGGTTATGCAGACCAGCTAGACCATGCTGGACCAGCATACACTCAAAAAATAAGGTTATTGAGGGGTTCTTCGTCAGGGGCGAGGGTGATACAGTGTAACCATATTTTACATAGCATGTTATGAAGTGTTCCTTACTGCAGGGATGGTTGTATATAGAGCCTTCCTGTTCTTTCCCTCTCCACCATGTTTGCCTTTTATGTCATGAAATGCTGAACTGATAAAACCTTTCTTTAATTGTACGGTACACCACAGGCAAACAGCAACAATACTATTTTTTAAAGCTGAATGAATGTGTTATTGATGTAAAAAGACAGTAGTCTGCTGATTACTTAAGACTATACCTCCCTTGTGAATTGATCGCACAACCTCTTGGTTGCTAATGACCTGAATTTCCTGCTAAACTACCAGGTCAGTGGGCAAAGCATAGATTGACCACAGATTTAATGGCAAGAATATTGTTCTGCATTTTGATAAAAGTTGGCCAGAATCAAGTCACTAACTGCCTAATTATCTGACAACACCAACATAATAAAATTGCAGTCCTCAGGGAGACAATGTAATGTGTGCTTAAACACTTTGACCTTGCAAGCTTTTGAAAAAAGTGCATGAATATTTCAGCTTTACCACCAGGGACAGCTTTATTAGAAAGAACATATATCAGCACACTCTCAAAATTAGGGTACGGTTAGGGTACAGAGATGTACCCTATTTTACCATATTTGGGGGTATGGTCTAATGTTCATGTATTTGTGCCAACCGTCAGTGGAAGTGTTGTACCGGTTTAAGTGATTGAGCACCATTTTTAACGATGTCAGGTTTGAGCTATTAAATGGTTACTGTGCAATTCTCACTAATTTAATGGAAGTTAATTGTGTGGAAGTTGATGTCAATAAGGCATTATTAAATTGGCAACCTGCTGTCAGTAAATAATAGGGAAATTCCATGAAATGTAGTAGTCTGTAACTGGTAGTAACTCATTGGCAAAGTTAATGTCAGTAAGTTACAGTAACATACTTTCAACTAGCAGCTCGCTGTACCTTCAATGAACCTTTTTGATTACAAGGAAGCTTAAAACATTAGGAGTCCCACACTTGGGACCCAGCCTCTAGGTTGGAAGATTACTGACTGTCATGCCACACCATCAGGTCAGTGAGTATGACATAGATCAACCACAGTAAGTTGCTGTGAATTTTACAGAAACGACTTGTAGCAAGCTGACACGAGCTTACTGGGAAATGGATAGTAACACCATAACAGTGCAGACCTGATAAGGAACAAATAAGGCATCAACTTAATTATTCCTTAATTTAATGCTAAAACCACTTAAACTGGTACAACGCTTCTACTAACTGTTGGCACAAATGCACCATCTTTGGACCATGTCCCCAAATATGCTAATATGCCCTTGCCAGCACTTTGCCCCACCTACAAGGTACGGTGAACAAACAACAAGTCATTTTACAACAATAGCTAGGTTTCCATCCAATTGGCGACAGATTTTGTTACAAATATTCTCAATATAAAAACAATATGAGTAAATTCACATGTGCTGAATAAAAAATAAAAGTTAAATGTGTTTGCGTCGCATTTTCAACTATACTGATGGTTTTCTCACGAAAAAATGTGTTATATAGCGAGTGTGAAAACTCTGGTATTGGCACATTCCCTCTAGTCATGTACTTTACTCGCTTACAAAGGTTGAATGGAAACCTGGTTAATAAAACCTTCATTTAACAGTAAAAATACTGTGTTTTTACTTCAACTCAGTAGCTGGTAACTTACAGTCGAATTACAGGTATTTTTTATACTGTGTGCCATAAGCACATCTGAAGTATACTAAAAGTATAATTGTAAAACCTGTCATTAGTTCTACCTGGAACCAGAGGGTTCTTCATGAGAGTGTTCTAAATGGAACTCGAGGGTTCTCCTACCTACATGGACAAATCACAGGGTCGTACGTGGCACCCAAAAAGGTTCCCCAATAGGGACAAATGACATAATGTCAACTGGTTATAATTTCTTAACAATATTTTTCACACCTACAGATCAGTCGGCGTAGCAGGAAGTTCTGGTTGCTGGCAACAGTAAGGTTGTGAATTCAAATCCCAATTGAGGGAATTGAAGTAATCAGGATTTGAAGTTCTAAGAACTTTGCTGGTCAGCAAAACCAGTATTTCTTTTTGAATTGGTTGTTTCAAGATCTGTGTTTTTGAATGAATGAATGAATGAATCTTATTTTACACAGACAAACACAGCAAAGGCTGGTGTGCCAGTGAAAACACAACGAAGGCTGGTCTGCCAGCATCACCACCTAGATTGCCAATCACTGTTTTTGTATATATTTTTTTAGCTTTATTTAACTACGTAGGCAAGTCAGTTAAGAATACGTTCTTATTTCAATCTGTTGCATACAAATTATGTTGCATACAATAAGCTTCTATTCTCCCTGTCACAGGGGGATTTATGGGTGATTTAAGATGAAATCGTCAACCCTGTTACTGTCAACCCTCTTACTTTATCTTGCACTTATTAGGCAATTACTATATTATTTTATTTATTGAAAATGTGTTTTTTATTAAGATGAACATGTGACCTTTATGACAAAATGTTAAAATTAGGTGAAATCAAAAGAAACCGATTTGGTGGAACAACGCTACTACTGATATTTTCTGTTTTGCATTTAATCTCTGGCATAGGCTATCTTAGTCCAGGTCCTGTGATGTGTTCAGATGTGTGTAATTCTTCTCCGCTAATCGTTTGTATCGTTATTAAGCCATCAACTGGAACAGATGTAACTCTGATCTCTTGATCCATACCCTTTACATCTATGTGTCTGTGTGTCTGTGCATGTGTCGTGTGGGTCTGTGTGTTTGCATGTGTGTGTGTGTGTGTGTGTGTGTGTGTGTGTGTGTGTGTGTGTGTGTGTGTGTGTGTGTGTGTGTGTGTGTGTGTGTGTGTGTGTGTGTGTGTGTGTGTGTGTGTGTGTGTGTGTGTGTGTGTGTGTGTGCGTGTGTGTGTGTGTGTGTGTGCGTGTGTGTGTCAGGGTTTATCTGTGGCCTACTCTCAGAGAGCCGGATGTGTTTGTAGGCCACCTGCTTTGTCTGTGACAGAGGAAGTGGGAAACTGTTGCCATTAACCAAACAAACTGGATGGTCAGAATAGAGACAGATAGAGATAGAACAAGTAGTGAACAAAATATGTTTAGATAGATTCAAACTTCTTGCTCTGCCTAATTACATTTTAATCCATAGAATATACAACCTCAAAACACTTCTATGCCCGTTTCAGAATGATTTGAAGTATCAGTCACAGCACTCCTGTACAATTTCGTTATATAGCTATTTCCTGCATGACTTACACTATATTTACAATAGTATGTGGACACCCCTTCAAATTAGTGCATTCGGCTATTTCAGCCACACCCGCTGCTGACAAGTGTATAAAATCGAGCATACAGCCATGCAATCTCCATAGACAAACATTGGTAGTAGAATTACCTTACTTCATTGTGGCACCGTAATAGATGGTCACCTTCCAACAATGTCCGTTCATCAAATTTCTGCACTGCTTGTGCTGCCCCGGTCAACTGCAAGTGCTGTTATTGTGAAGTGGAAATGTCTAGGAGCAACAATGGCTCAGCTGCGAAGTGGTAGGCCACACAAGCTCACAGAACTGGACCGCTGAGTGCTGATGCGTGTAGTTGTAGTAATTGTCTGTCCTCGGTTGCAACACTCATTACCAAGTTCCAAACAGACTCTGTAAGCAACATCAGCACAATAACTGTTCGTCGGGAGCTTCATGAAATGGGTTTCCATGGCCGAGCTCCCACACACAGCCTAAGATCACTGTGCGCAATGCCAAGCATCCGCTGGAGTGGTGTAAAGCTCGCCGCTATTGGACTCTGGAGCAGAGGAAACACCTTCACCATCTGGCAGTCTGACGGACGAATCTGGGAAACAGTTTGGCGAAAGCCCTTTCCTGTTTCAGCATGACAATGCCCCCGAGGTCCAAACAGAAATGGTTTGTCGAGATCTGTGTGGAAGAACTTGACTGGAATTCACATATCCCTGACCTCAACTCCAACAAACACCTTTGGGATGAATTGGAATGCCGACTGAGAGCCAGGCCTAATTGCCCAACAGTAATGCTCTTGTGGCTGAATGGAAGCAAGTACCCGCAGCAATGTTCCAACATCTAGTGGAAAGCCTTCCCAGAAGAGTAGAGGCTGTTGTAGTAGCAAAGGGAGGACCAACTCCATATTAATGCCCATAATGTTTTTGTGTGTGTGTGTGTGTGTGTGTGTGTGTGTGTGTGTGTGTGTGTGTGTGTGTGTGTGTGTGTGTGTGTGTGTGTGTGTGTGTGTGTGTGTGTGTGTGTGTGTGTGTATGCGCATTTGTGCGTGTGTGTATGCGCATTTGTGCGTGTGTGTATGCGCATTTGTGCGTGTGTGTGTTTGACCTGAGAGGTGATTGACAGTGCTCTTTTCTGTTTCATCTCGGGGGTTCACATCAGCAATCAGAATTCCAGGAAGCTTCGTCTGACTGGTCGGAATATATGGAGGACGGGACATTATCAGGTACAGAAATGAACACAAACGTCCTGTTCTCTCTCTCTTCCTTTCATCATCCTCTCTACTCCTGCTCTCGTTACTCCTTCATTCTCTTCCTCTCCTCCTTTCCCTCCACATTTCTGGATATACATTTGGGAAGGAAAACCCCTGGCACGTACTGTGATCTCATAATGGAAAAACAAAACTTAGCATTTGTGTGTGGAGAGATGGGTCTGTGGAAAATATCATCATAAAACATTTTCTCACTGCAATAAACCACCAAATTATTGTTTTGCTTCCCAAGTTGACTTTGTTCATATTCTACAGCATTCAAAAGTATAATGTATTTAGGTTTTTCTTGTTAATGTTTTCTTGGAACTCTTAAGTACAAAGGAAAAACTTCTGAGGGATCATTACCTTTTCCCCTCCATGTCTTGTTATGTTCAGACTGAAGTAAACTGCAAGAGGAGTACTCATTAAAACGTCTGTATCTGTGGTGATGTAGGGATGTGGAAAAAAGGATAGCCTGCTTGAGTTTGTGTGTGTGTGTGTGTGTGTGTGTGTGTGTGTGTGTGTGTGTGTGTGTGTGTGTGTGTGTGTGTGTGTGTGCGTGCGTGCGTGCGTGCGTGCGTGCGTGCGTGCGTGCGTGTGTCACTGGCGTACCAGACACCCCACAACCACAGGCTCTGGGAGCCCACAACCATGACATATGGTCACCAGGTGAAAGCTATGATCGCTTATGAATGTCACTTGTTAAATCCACTTAGTGTAGGTGAAAGGGAGGAGACAGATTGATGGTGAATGGACAAGACAAAAGATTTAAGTGCCTTTGAACGGGATATGGTAGTAGGTGCTAGTGTGTTAAGAATTTCAATGCTGCTAGAATTGTCCATCACCCAAAGGACATCCAGCCAGCTTGACACAACTGTGGGAAGCATCGGAGTCAACATGGGCCAGCATCCCTGTGGAACACTTTCAACATATTGTAGAGTCCATGCCATGACGAATTGAGTCTGTTCTGCAGGCAAAAGGGGGCGCAACTCAATGTTGTTGTACACTCAGTGTACACTCAGTTTTGTACACTCAGTGGAAACTGTGGTACGCCACTGGTGTGTGTGTGTTCAAGCACCTTGCCAGGATTTCTGAGGGTGGCTCATTACAGACGGTTACCTAGGCGATAGGTCTCGGGACAATGTCTGGGTGGGGCCAATGGCAAGATGATTATTAGTGTGTGTGTGTGTGTGTGTGTGTGTGTGTGTGTGTGTGTGTGTGTGTGTGTGTGTGTGTGTGTGTGTGTGTGTGTGTGTGTGTGTGTGTGTGTGTGTGTGTGTGTGTGTGTGTGTGTGTGTGTGTGTGTGTGTGTGTGTGTGTGTGTGTGTGTGTGTGTGTGTGTGTGTGTGTGTGTGTGTGTGTGTGTGTGTGTGTGTGTGTGTGTGTGTGTGTGTGTGTGTGTGTGTGTGTGTGTGTGTGTGTGTGTGTGTGTGTGTGTGTGTGTGTGTGTGTGTGTGTGTGTGTGTGTGTGTGTGTGTGTGTGTGTGTGTGTGTGTGTGTGTGTGTGTGTGTGTGTGTGTGTGTGTGTGTGTGTGTGTGTGTGTGTGTGTGTGTGTGTGTGTGTGTGTGTGTGTGTGTGTGTGTGTGTGTGTGTGTGTGTGTGTGTGTGTGTGTGTGTGTGTGTGTGTGTGTGTGTGTGTGTGTGTGTGTGTGTGTGTGATTATTAGTGTGTTGTGTGTGTGTGTGTGTGTGTGTGTGTGTGTGTGTGTGTGTGTGTGTGTGTGTGTGTGTGTGTGTGTGTGTGTGTGTGTGTGTGTGTGTGTGTGTGTGTGTGTGTGTGTGTGTGTGTGTGTGTGTGTGTGTGTGTGTGTGTGTGTGTGTGTGTGTGTGTGTGTGTGTGTGTGTGTGTGTGTGTGTGTGCCAGGAGTACTCAGGGGACAGATGGGTAACATGGCTGCCCCGATTAGCTTTCCAAAGGGGGGTACATTGATTGTCATTTGTCAAATATCAGCCAGTGTCTACACGTGCATGCATGTGTGTTTAGCATCCCTTACTCTCATTGATAGTATAGAAGAGGTACATGTTCCAGACGCTTTTAAAGGATTAACATCTTTAACTCTTTCTGTATATGACACAAACACACACACACTCTCCTTCCAGTTCTCTGCTGCCAATGACTGGAACGAACTACAAAAATCTCTGAAACTGGAAACACTTATCTCCCTCACTAGCTTTAAGCACCAACTGTCAGAGCAGCTCACAGATTACTGCACCTGTACATAGCCCACCTATAATTTAGCCCAAACAACTACCTCTTTCCCAACTGTATTTAATGTATTTATTTATTTTGCTCCTTTGCACCTCATTATTTTTATTTCTACTTTGCACATTCTTCCATTGCAAAACTACCATTCCAGTGTTTTACTTGCTATATTGTATTTACTTTGCCACCATGGCCTTTTTTGCCTTTACCTCCCTTCTCACCTCATTTGCTCACATCGTATATAGACTTGTTTATACTGTATTATTGACTGTATGTTTGTTTTACTCCATGTGTAACTCTGTGTCGTTGTATCTGTCGAACTGCTTTGCTTTGTCTTGGCCAGGTCGCAATTGTAAATGAGAACTTGTTCTCAACTTGCCTACCTGGTTAAATAAAGGTGAAATAAATAAATAAACACACACACACATACACATACACACACACACATACACATACACACACACACGCACACATACATACACACACACACACACACACACACACACACACACACACACACACACACACACACACACACACACACACAAACTGTACCCAGGCAGACAGAACATCTGTTAACTTCTCATAGATGTTGTTGGCACACAGTAGGTGAAATCTATTCCTGGATCCAACATAAAGTTCCCTGTCCCTGTCATGGGGTATGTTGGTTATTTGGCCTGTGTGTCTCAGATAGGGCGTGAGAGTTCATTTCAGACACAATGGGGTTTCTTTATTTCCTGATAACAGTGTTCCCCATTTCCTAAAGTCTGTTGTTGAAAAGAGAGTGTGACGTACACACACCACACACAGACACACAGACACACACTGTCACACCCCACACACACACACTGACCTTGATTTCCCTCATGTCTTTTCCGGTGGTTGTGGTGTGTGTTTTGGGAAGGCCTCTGTGAACTCTTTCCTGTGTTGGAAATCCTGCTTATTCAGCTTAATCACACACACACACACAGACAGACAGACGGGTGGATGGACGGATGGACAGTCAGATAGAAATTATCTATTGTTCTCTCCTCTGGGCTCAATTATTCACCATCCACATTTGACTGTTCTTTATATTGTTGCGATTCATTGTGTCCATCTCTGTAAGTCTGTGTGTGTTTCCTTATACTGCATGAACAATGTCAGTGGCTGAAGACTTGTTTTTACCCCATGTGCTAGCTAAATAGAGATTACGAATGCTTTCATTGAGACGGGAGGTACAGTACGTCTGACCAGAAGTGACACAGAAAGAGTGTTCCATGGAGTATCAGCTAATGTAAACCGTGTGTTCCTTACTCCAACACAGGAAGACAGAGCTTACCCCACAACAACAGTAAAACAGGTTATGGAAGGAACATGCGAAACGGATTGGATATTCCAATGTCAGTTGAGTTGTTTGTTAATAAAGCTATATTCAATTCTGAACGTTCCCTAATATGGTGGCCATTCCAACCATAACAGATCTGGAAACATCACTTCTAGTAATACTAATCCAATGGCAATGACTGTGCTCAGACAGCAGGAAGAGCTATGTACTGCTTTCCCAAACTGTGTATGCAGTAGGTCTCTGTGGCATTTACAAGGTTAAAACAGGATTTATTCCTATTGATTACTTTGGCAGGGTCTAAATCTGTATGACCTCAGTCACAGACACATACACACGCATGGACACATACACACGCATGGACACATTCACACGCACACACACACACAAACACACAGACAGAGAGAGAGAGATTGTGGTGAAACTCTAAAATAGTTATTTTTAATAGTATAGCACATTGTGCATTATTGTATATCTTGGTAATGAGTAAACCTCGGACTCTGAGTTACAGTCATTGGGTCCAATCCTCCCACAGATCCAGATAACATCTGTCTGTAGAACAGGCCTAAAGTCCTTCACAACTAGGTCACACACAGAAGGACTTTATTTGTGTACCCTGCATGTACCATTATTTACTATTTATCTATCGACATTGGCTGAACTTCATACAACCCACTGGACACACAATGTTTGAATCAGCACTGTTTCCACGTCATTTCACTGAAATGACATTGAACCAATGTAGAATAGATGTTGAGTGTATAACCTTGTTATTATATTTTTATTGTGTTACTGTTTTCCTTTCATTTATTTAGAAATTGTGTCTTACTATTTTAAAACTCTGCATTGTTGGTTAGGGGCTCATATGTAAGCATTTCATGGTAAGGTCTACTACACCTGTTGTATTCGGTGCATGTGGATTTGATTTGGACTATCTTGCACAGGCTCTATGCACACTCACTGGACTCTACCAACACACTCACACATACCACACATAACACACGCACACACACACACACACACACACACACACACACACACACACACACACACACACACACACACACACACACACACACACACACACACACATTCAAACTCTTTCACGCTCTTCACATACACTGCTGCTACTCTGTTTATTACAGTTTTTAACAATCACTTTGGCACTAATTTCAGAACCTTGTGGTCCTTTTTCAAAACTCTAGACACAAAACTCAAAACGGTCATCACTTGTAACACGTTCTGTCCAATGTTCAAAACATTACATTGTGCATTCATATCTTTAAAGAAACCTTGCACTTGCAGAATCATTGGTTCAAATAACTAATTTATCATGAAATACCATAGGACCATTCATTTAGATCACCCACACACAAGATACAGATAGTTTCACTGTGTAGTTGTTCGTACAATCATTAAATATTGTAGTACAAAATATGTGATACATGTTTCCTTATGCTACTACATGTAAATAATACACTGTAAAAGGACTAGTAGAGAGAATACTACAGACACAGTGGAATAATTGAACAAAATATGAAATTTATTGATGAAATAAAATAAAATCACAACATATGTTTCTTTGAATCAAAGCAAAAATAATTAACAACAAAAAAATAAAAAACAGTTAAAGGTCAACTGCAGTGTTCCTCACCTGGCTTACTGTAAAACATCACTGCAGTGTTCCTCACCTGGCTTACTATAAAACATCACTGCAGTGTTCCTCACCTGGCTTACTGTAAAACATCACTGCCATGTTCCTCACCTGGCTTACTGTAAAACATCACTGCAGTGTTCCTCACCTGGCTTACTGTAAAACATCACTGCAGTGTTCCTCACCTGGCTTACTGTAAAACATCACTGCCATGTTCCTCACCTGGCTTACTGTAAAACATCACTGCAGTGTTCCTCACCTGGCTTACTATAAAACATCACTGCAGTGTTCCTCACCTGGCTTACTGTAAAACATCACTGCCATGTTCCTCACCTGGCTTACTGTAAAATCACTGCACCTGCAGTGTTCCTCACCTGGCTTACTGTAAAACATCACTGCACTGTAAAACATCACTGCAGTGTTCCTCACCTGGCTTACTGTAAAACATCACTGCAGTGTTCCTCACCTGGCTTACTGTAAAACATCACTGCAGTGTTCCTCACCTGGCTTACTGTAAAACATCACTGCAGTGTTCCTCACCTGGCTTACTGTAAAACATCACTGCAGTGTTCCTCACCTGACTTACTGTAAAACATCACTGCAGTGTTCCTCACCTGGCTTACTGTAAAACATCACTGCAGTGTTCCTCACCTGGCTTACTATAAAACATCACTGCAGTGTTCCTCACCTGACCTGGCTTACTGTAAAATCATCACTGCCATGTTCCTCACCTGGCTTACTGTAAAACATCAACTGCAGTGTTCCTCACCTGGCTTACTGTAAAACATCACTGCAGTGTTCCTCACCTGCAGTGTTCCTCACCTGGCTTACTGTAAAACATCACCTCACCTGCAGTAAAACATCACTGTTCCTCACCTAGCTTACTGTAAAACATCACTGCAGTGTTCCTCACCTGGCTTACTGTAAAACATCACTGCAGTGTTCCTCACCTGGCTTACTGTAAAACATCACTGCACTGCACTTCTATATTTCCATCAACCCTGTCTTGTGGATTTGGCCAAAGGTTCTCATCCACATCACAATGGATGTTTTCAATAGCCAAACATCTTGGGAAGAATCTTCGGGCGAATCCAGGCCTGACACTGGTCTGCCGTGATGTCATTGCATGCGTCATCCATGGCCTGGAGAAGGGTGGCTTGTTCGTGAGGGAGCCTATCATATACCTCCCACCTCCATGTGGAGAAGAATTCCTCAATCGGGTTAAGGAAAGGAGAGTATGGGGATAAGCACAGGGTGGTCAATTGTGGATGGGCCTGAAACCATGCTTGCACCATTTGAGCATGGTGGAACCTGACATTATCCCACACAATGACATAGGTCATGCCATCAGCTCTACAGACCTGATTTAGCTCATCAAGGACTGTTACATTCGAACAGCGAATCATGTGGCTGCCTGCAACTCAATATATAGAGTATATAGAGAAGAGAGTATATAGAGTAGAGAGTAAAACAGTGGTGTGCAGAAGGGCATCTCTTAACGTACAACACCAGGAATAATTCAGTCTGTTGTGGAGGCAAAAGGGGGTCCTACCCAGTACTAGATAGGTTTACTTAATAAAGTGGCCGGTGAGTGTACAGTAATGTCAAATCTGAAAACATGGTCTGGAAAAGTGGTACATGGGACCATAGAAACAGTGTCTGATAAAGAATGATGATGAAATATTACATCCATAGATAATGTAGTCCAATTGGTTCATGTTCCACAGTACGTCTGGCGTTACGTCTGGTGTTAACCTGCCACCATCCCTATGGAACATTTCTGGGATCATTTATTTCAGCTCATGAAACACGTTACGTTTATATTTTTGTAATACAATACTTTGATGTTGTTGTGTCATTTTGAACAGTTGATTTTAGTTCAATGAACAAATGATCTTAGCTTTATGTGTATTGTATCCAAGCAATTGGAAAAAGTGTTAGAGTTTTGAAAATGAGCATTTTGCTCGTTGGTTGTGACTTTTGTGTCTAGAGGGTTAGTGCCAAAGTGATTGTAAAAAAACTGTTATCTATCCTGATTGCCTAGTCATTTTTACCCTTCCTTCAAGTACATATTACCTCATCTACCTCGTACCCTGACCATTGAATCGGGACCGGTACTCCTTGTATAGACTCGTTATTGTTCATTTATTGTGTTACTATTTCCTTGTTTATCTTTTGCAAATATCTCCGCCATTTTAACTCTGCATTGTTGGGAAAAGGCTGGTAAGTAATAATTTCACGGTAAAGTCTACACCTGTTGTATTTGGCGAATGTGACAAATACAACTGATTAAATTGATTTTCTTTCTCACCCATCTACACACAGTACCTCAATGACAAAGTGAAAACAAGATTTAGACATTTTTTGAAAATGTACTGGAAATTAAATACAGAAATGTCTCATTTACATAAGTATTCTTACCCCTGAGTCAATACTTTGTAGAAACACATTTGGCAGTGATTACAGCTGTGAGTCTTTCTGGGTAAGTCTCTAAGAGCTTTCCACACCTGGATTGTGCAACATTTGCCCATTATTCTTTTCAAATGTCTTCAACCTCTGTCAAATTGCTTGTTGAACATTGCTAGACAACCATTTTCAGGTCTTGACATCATTTTTTAAGTAGATTTAAGTGAAAACTATAACTCGGCCGCACAGGAACATTCACTGTCTTCTTGGTAAGCAACTCCAGTGTAGATTTTGCATTGTGTTTTAGGCTATTTGCCCCGAACATACAACTTTGTATTCAGGACAAAAAGTGAATTGCTTTAGCATATTTTTTTGTCTGTATTACTTTAGTGCCTTGTTGCAAACAGGATGGATGTGTTGGAATATTGTTATTCTGTACAGGCTTCCTACTTTTCACTCTGTCAATTAGGTTAGTATTGTGGAGTAACTACATTGTTGTTGATCCATCCTCATTTTTCTCTCATAACAGCCATTAAACTCTGTAACTGTTTTAAAGTCACCATTGGCCTCGGTTTCCTTCCTCTCTGGCAACTGAGTTAGGAAGGACGCCTGTATCTTTGTAGCGACTGGGTGTATTGATACACCATCCAAAGTGTCATTAATAACTTCACCCCTCTCAAAGGGATATTCAATGTCTGATGTATTTTTAACCATCTACCAATAGGTGCCCTTCTTTGCGAGACATTATAAAACCTCCCTGGACTTTGTGGTTGAATCTGTTTGAAATTCACTGCTCAAATGAGGGACCTTACAGATAATTGTATGTGTGTGGTACATAGATGAAGTAGTCATTTAAACATTGTGTTAAACACTATTATGACACACAGAGTGAGTCCATACAGCGTATTATGTGACTTGTTCAGCACATTTTTACTCCTGAACTTATTTAGGCTTCTTATAATAAAGGGGTTGAATACTTATTGACACAATACATTTTTGCCTTTTATTTTTAATAAATGTTTAAATATTTTGAAAAACATAGTTTCACTTTGACATTATGGGGTATTGTGTGCAGGCCAGTGAAAAGAAATCTACATTTAATCTAAATAAATAAAAAATCATTTAAATTCAGGCTGTAACCCAACAAAATTAGGAAAAATGCAAGGGGTGTGAATACTTTCTGAAGTCACTGTACGTTTTTAGGCAACGTTTTCACTTCACTTGCTAATAACTTCATATTAAGGAACAAACGCAATATGTCATGACAACCATATGGTTTTGACCTATCAACTGACCAGTACTATATTCTGAGAGGAGCAGAGAGAGTAACCTTTTTTTGGGGGGGTTTAAGATAAGCACCATTTGCTGTTTAAAGAAAAGTCTCTTGACTGAGGAGCAACAGGTCGAGCTGAAATCGTGGCTGGAATGGAGTCAGTGGAGGGATATACACCACATGGAAAACATGTCTTTGTGATACCATTCCATTTACTCCATTCCAGCCATTATTGTGAGCCGTCCTCCCCTCAGCAGCCCCCACTGACATAGAGAAGGGGCCAAGACACACAGTGGAAACACAGCCTGCCAGGCAACAGTAGATTACCCCAGTGAGAATGGAACAGTATTTACAGCCAGGAACAAATACATCAGACTGGTTCACTATTCTGCATCCTTACAGTAGACATTACTGTAAAGGTCAGGAGAGGCTACTACTTAAATAACTGTCACCATGGACACTTAAATGGCTTGATTGTATGGGCAATGGTATATCAACAATGTTTTGCAGAGTTAGCAATTGAAGAGTTTAATTCCAAAACGCTATATACATATTCTTAAATGAATTATGAAAGAGATTATTGTGTTTATTATTTATCTATTATTATTATATTATTATTATATTATTATTTATCTAATCATGGCATGGGATTGTTCAATGACAGACATGTATCTGTTTAAAATCTAGCCTATTACTGAATGATGTCATTTCAAAGACAAATGCTATTTGTTGCAAAATGCTATAATTTCACCTCACGCTCAGAGAAATAAGTAGTACTGCTAGATTTTACACAGTCAAATGTAAAAAAACAAACTAAAATGTTGATAAAGAAATGTACAAATTATACATTTGTGACATCAATATTAAAAAACGTTGACCTGAATCCAATCGAGAATCTGTGGAAAGAACTGAAAACTGCTGTTCACAAATGCTCTCCATCCAACATCACTGAGCTCGAGCTGTTTTGCAAGGCGGAATGGGAAAAAATGTCAGTCTCTCGATGTGCAAAACTGATAGAGACATACCCCAAGCGACTTACAGCTGTAATCGCAGCAAAAGGTGGCGCTACAAAGTATTAACTTAAGGGGGCTGAATAATTTTGCACGCCCAATTTTTCAGTTTTTGATTTGTTAAAAAAGTTTGAAATATCCAATAAATGTCGTTCCACTTCATGATTGTGTCCCACTTGTTGTTGATTCTTCACAAAAAAATACAGTTTTATATCTTTATGTTTGAAGCCTGAAATGTGGCAAAAGGTCGCAAAGTTCAAGGGGGCCGAATAGTTTCGCAAGGCACTGTATAATAATATGATTAAATTATATTAAAAAGTACATTAAAAACCCCAAAAGTCTGTCAAAATTCCAGTCATTCCAATAAATGTTAATCCCCTTGATCTTCAAGAATAGAACTTATAAATATGGAAGTATAGATTAGCCAAATTGTTTTACCTGAGGAGGACCCTAAAACTAAGGACTTATTAGCCAACTCTACTCTGTGGTTTATGATTTGTTGTCATGAAGGACTGATTGGGCTCATTGATTCGCATTGAAAAATAAATGCTGATATCTTGATCATATGCAGCTGTTAAAAGGGCAAATCCACAGATGAAACTATAACAAAACGGCCGCCCCGCCTCTGTTTTGTTAAAAAGCTGAGGGATGGGCCTGGAGACATGTAACCACTCTCAGATTTATAGACAGAGCTATAGATGCAAGGACTGACCATCCATAACATCCACAACAACCACAATCCGTAAGGCACAAATAGCAAAATGAGAGAGCAGCAATGTGATTCACATCAATGCTCTATGTAGATATCAATAATATGTAGACTACACCACTGCTGTCATCCTTACATCCAAGCGTTTATTCAAATAGAATAATCTTTGGATGCCAACAGCAGTTGCACCATTGGAAGACAGCTTGGACTGTAGCCCACAAAAACCTATTCCTGCTCTTTTCCCTCGAACCATCAAACACATTTGGTGTGCCATCGTAGTGGTCTCTGACTTGGGGTCAGACTCGCTCAGGTGGAACACACTTAAACGTGCACCTTTTTTCAATGCTGATTTGAATGTCATTGAGTAAACAAGTGTCCAAGAATTTAAAAGTAATCCTCAAAGCAATCATCTAGTTTTTATAAAGTATCTGGAATCTGATTACAATATTTTTGCTTGTAACATAACGGATTACAGTTATCGGATTTTTAATAATATCTTACACCCTGGTAGTAACGGCAGGTAGTGGTTAGAGCATTGGAATAATAGCTGAAAGATGGCATGATCGAATCCCCTGAAGGTGGTTCGAGTCATTCTGCCCCTGAACAAGGCAGTTAACCCATTGCTCCTAGGCTGTCATTGAAAATTGTTATTGAAAATAATAATTTGTTCTTAACTGATTTGCCTAGTTAAATAAAACATTTAAAAAGTGTTAAACAAATCAAAATACTTTTAATATTTTAGATTCTCCAAAGTATCCACCCTTTGCCTTGATGACAGCTTTGCACACGCTTGGCATTTTCTCATCCAGATTCGCCTGGAAAGCTTTTCCAACAGTCCTGAAGGAGTTCCTACATAGGCTGAGCACTTGTTGGCTGCTTTTCCTTCACTCTGCGGTCCAACTCATCACAAACGATCTCAATTGGGTTGAGGTCGGGTGATTGTGGAGGCCAGGTCATCTGATGTAGCACTCCATCACTCACCTTCTTGGTCAAATAGCCCTTACACAGCCTGGAGGTGTGTTGAGTCATTGTCCTGTTGAAAAACAAATGATAGTCCCATTAAGTGCAAATAAGATGGGATGGCGTATCGCTGCAGAATGCTGTGGTAGCCATTATGGTTAAGTATGCCTTAAATCCTAAATAAATCACTGACAGTGTCACCAGCAAAGCACCCCCACATCATCACGCCTCCTCCTCCATGCTTCACTGTGGGAAACACACATGTAGAGATCATCCGGTCACCTACTCTGTGTCTCACAAAGACATGGTTGTTGGAACCAAAAATCTAAAATTTGGACTAATTAGACCAAAGGACAGATTTCCACATGTCTAATGTCCATTGTTTGTGTTTCTTCATCCACATCACAGTGAATGCCCTCATTGATCATGCACCGCAGGAAAAACCTTTGGGAATGACAAATCCAAGCTTGACATTGGTCTGCATTGATGTCATATTATGCCTCATCCATGGCCAGAAGGAGGGTGGGTGGCATGCTTATGGAGATGGTGATCGTACACCTTCCACCTCCATGCTGAAAAAAAATCCTCAATAGGGTTGAGGAAAGGAGAGAATGGGGGCAGGTATAGGGTCGCAAATCGGGGATGGCCCCCGAAACCATGTCTGAAACACCTCTGCATGTGGAACCTGACATTGTCACACAATGACATACACTAGATATACAAAGTATGTGGACACCCCTTCAAATTTGTGGATTAGGCTCGGTCAGCCAAACCCGTTGCTGACAGGTGTATAAAATTGAGCACACGGTCATGCAATCTCCATAAAAATTGGCAGTAGAATGGCCTTAATGAAGAGTTCAGTGACTTTCAACATGGCACTGTCATAGGATGCCACTGCTAGAGCTGCCTGGTCGACTGTAAGTGCTGTTATTGTAAAGTGGAAATGTCTAGGAGCAACAACGGCTCAGCCTCGAAGTGGTAGGCTACACAAGCTCACAGAACGGGACCACCGAGTGCTGAAGCGCGTAGCACGTAAAAATAGTCTGTCCTCAGTTCCAAACTGCCTCTGCAAGTAATGTCAGCACAAATACTGTTCGTCTGGAGCTTCATGAAGTGTGTTTCCATGGCTGAGCAACCGCACAAAAGCCTAAGAACACTGGCTGGAATGGTGTAAAGCTCACCGCCATTGGACTCTGGACGAGTGGGAATGCGTACTCTGGAGTGATGAATCACTCTTCACCATCTGGCAGTCCGATGGACGAATCTGGGTTTGGCGGATGCCAGGAGAACGCTACCTCAACCCCATCAAACACATTTGGGATGAATTGGAACAACGACTGTGAGCCAGTCCTAATTGCCCAACCTCACTAATGCTCTTGTGGCTGTATGGAAGCAAGTCCCCGCAGCAGTGTTCCAACATCTAGGGATTCCCAGAAGAGTGGAGGCTGGCAGCCAAGGGGGACCAACTCCATGTTAATACCCATGATTTTGGAATGAGATGTTCAATGAGCTGGTGTCCATACTTTTGGTCATATAGTGTCTATGACCCCTTCACCTTGACAGGCCTGCTCAATTTTACTGAGAACCACAATCACTCCAAGGAATGGCTCTTACCACACCGTCTTTAGAGATAGCTGGTCACATGGAGATTTTTCCCCCACATTGTCTAGGCACATGGACGGTCACCCGTTGGCCAAAGTGGTTCCACCCAGGTTGTTCCAACAATCATCACCCTTAAAAACACGATGTCTTCTGACAATAGGGTATATTGTCAATGGATCATACTGTAAGTCTATAACATATTTACTGTAATGGTTAGTCAAGTCCCACAGACTTAACGGTTTTCTTGATTAAATGTTCTCATGATCGAAGACAGTTGATATTTTCAGACTGGGGTAAACTTCAGGCAGCCTCTGCCATGGTAAGGCCTTTTTACCACATGGTCAACGTGGGCAGGACTTCCTTAGACACAACAGTTCCCTGCCATCTGCCTCCCTTTCTCTGATGTCCACCTCTTTGTTATCACCTCTGTGCCCGCCTCTTTGACCTCTTTGATGGGGCCCATGCCCACCTCTCTGATATCATTTTGATTTGTTGCTATCCCTTGTGTTATACCATTTGAAAGAAATTGCAGTGTTCAGTCATTATGTATGGTTATCATGTATCATACATGTCATTTAGATGTTTATAATTTACAGTAGTCATTATGTATGGTTATCATGTATCATACATGTCATTTAGATGTTTATAATTTACAGTAGTCATTATGTATGGTTATCATGTATCATACATGTCATTTAGATGTTTATACTTTACAGTAGTCATTATGTATGGTTATCATGTATCATACATGTCATTTAGATGTTTATAATTTACAGTAGTCATTATGTATTTAGATGGTTATCATTATGTATCATACATGTCATTTAGATGTTTATAATTTACAGTAGTCATTATGTATGGTTATCATGTATCATACATGTCATTTAGATGTTTATAATTTACAGTAGTCATTATGTATGGTTATCATGTATCATACATATCATTTAGATGTTTATAATTTACAGTAGTCATTATGTATGGTTATCATGTATCATACATGTCATTTAGATGTTTATACTTTACAGTAGTCATTATGTATGGTTATCATGTATCATACATATCATTTAGATGTTTATAATTTACAGTAGTCATTATGTATGGTTATCATGTATCATACATGTCATTAGATGTTTATACTTTACAGTAGTCATTATGTATGGTTATCATGTATCATACATGTCATTTAGATGTTTATAATTTACAGTAGTCATTATGTATGGTTATCATGTATCATACATGTCATTAGATGTTTATACTTTACAGTAGTCATTATGTATGGTTATCATGTAGCATACATATCATTTAGATGTTTATAATTTACAGTAGTCATTATGTATAGTTATCATGTATCATACATATCATTTAGATGTTTATAATTTACAGTAGTCATTATGTATGGTTATCATGTATCATACATGTCATTTAGATGTTTATACTTTACAGTAGTCATTATGTATGGTTATCATGTATCATACATATCATTTAGATGTTTATAATTTACAGTAGTCATTATGTATGGTTATCATGTATCATACATATCATTTAGATGTTTATCATTTACAGTAGTCATTATGTATGGTTATCATGTATCATACATATCATTTAGATGTTTATCATTTACAGTAGTCATTATGTATGGTTATCATGTATCATACATATCATTTAGATGTTTATACATTACAAACACACATTCTATTTCTGTAGTTCTCAAAATCCATATATAGTAGACCAACCAGTTTAAAATCTATTGGTTTACTAAGTAGTTAAGTGATTAACATTAAGCACAGTTGGATTAAGTGATCGTCAAGTATATTTAAACAAATAAGAAGTATTGTGAGTATTGCACTGTAAAGGCAATTACTTTATGAAAGGTATTTGTAGATGTAACACTGATTAGGTTTGGTGAACAACTACAACACCGCCAAATGACTCCAACACCATCATTAAGTTTGCTGATGACACAACAGTGGTACAGTGGGCCTTATCACCGACAACGATGAGACAGCCTGTAAGGAGGAGGTCAGAGACCTGACCGTGTGGTGCAAGGACAACAACCTCTCCCTCAACATGATCAAGACAAAGAAGATGATTGTGGACTACAGGAAAAGTAGGCCCGAGCACGCCCCCATTCTCATCGACTGGGCTGTAGTGGAGCAGGTTGAGAGCTTCAAGTTCCTTAGCGTCCACATCACCAACAAACTAGCATGGTCCAAGCACACCAAGACAGTAGTGAAGAGGGCATGACAAAACCTATTCCCCCTCAGGAGACTGAAAAGATTTGACATGGGTCCTCAGATCCTCAAAAGGTTTTACAGCTACACCATCGAGAGCGTCCTGACGGGTTGCATCACTGCCTGGTATGGCAACTGCTCGACCTCTGACCGCAAGGCACAGAGGATAGTACATACAGCCCAGTACATCACCAGTACCAAGCTTCCTTCCTCTATACCAGGCCCTAAAAATTGTCAAAGCCTCCAGCCACCCTAGTCATAGAATGTTCTCTCTGCTACCGCTTGGCACGTGGTACGGGAGCGCCAAGTCTAGGTCCAAAATGCTTCTAAACAGCTTCTACCCCAAGCCATAAGACTCCTGACTCCTGAACAGCTAATCAAATGGCTACCCAGGCTATTTGCATTGACCCCCCCCAAGCAGGTACCCCCTGCATATAGCTCCACTATTATTATTTACTGCTGCGCTTTAGTTATTTGTAATTCTTATCTCTTACTTTTTTAGGGATTTTCTTAAAACTGTATTGTTGGTTAAGGGCGTGTAAGTAAGCATTTCACTGTAAGGTGGCTGTTGTATTCGGCGCATTTGACAAATACAACATGATTTGATTTGAAAAAGTTACTGTGTGATGTACAGCCTTTTGATGATCTATTTTGAGATTTGTACAAAGAGTTGTGAAATTCTACCACATACTTGTGAAAATAGTACCAAAGCGATTAAACAAAACTGTAAGATAACTTGGTGAGACAACCACATACCGGAGTAAAATATACGAGATACAAACATACCATTCCAGCTAAACAATGGACATATAGCATTGTCATACACATTTAAAATCTATGAATAAAACATCTCATGAAGGTACCCATAGGCAATCGTTTCTGATGAAAAAACTCAAATGTGACAAATGTGTGGATATAGCATTTTGGAAACAAACTCTTAAATGTTGATAAATGATTTTAACAAGTATGACGAAGTACCCATTGATATACTGTATATCTAGTAATAAATAATAGGTAAATACCAGTTAACTTCAGAATCATCTTGTATAGTGCAACCCATTGCATTTCAACCAACTACCATTGAAACCACATAAAAAAAGTTCCCCAAACTTCCCTTTAACCACCGAGCCTTACCCCTGAACGGAAGCAGTTAACAGATGTGTGTGATAAGGCCTTTGATCAGTGGCATGCTTACTTTCCTACACATACCCGTTTCCATGACAATCCACAACTGAAAATAAAGTTACGCAAGTCTTTTTATTTAACCTTTCTTTAACCAGGTTTGTGAGGAATTAACAATGACTACATGGCAAGACTACTGTATGTAGGCCGAACTGACTGAATTGTATTCTGGGCCGTCTGTGCAACACAATATAGATTTAGCCTACTGAGCTAAAGTCTAGGCATTAGTATTGGGAGCTAATGCATGACTTCAGGTTTCAGGTAAGCTTACTCATCACGCAAACAAATCTGTTACAGTGCAAAGAATGCAAACACTTTAGCCAGAAGCTATGCTTGTTTGCAATACAATATCAATGAATACTCTCAATGCTCTCAATGATTAGTCATAGTTCTACTTGCTCTCATGATTCATCATATTCATAACTATGAACTTACACTGTAAAAGCAGTGTTTAATTCCTATGATGTTACTCAGCCTCTCTCTGTCTCCATCTGTTTCCTGAATGATGGGAGGCTGCAGTAACAGTGGTCTCTGGTGGGAGTGTCGCCTCTGTGAGTGGTGACCTCTGTCTTGACCAATTGTACTGTACATACACACACACACACACACGCCCGCACGCACACACACTCGTGGGTTCACATATTGTATGTATGTGAATGATGCGTATAGACAGTATGGACAGTATATTATTAGAAAAGGTGTGTACAGCAGTAGTTATATAGGATGAGCCATGACTAGAATACAATATATCAAATCAAATTTGTCACATACACATGGTTAGCAGATGTTAATGCGAGTGTAGCGAAATGCTTGTGCTTCTAGTTCCGACAATGCAGTAATAACCAACAAGTAATCTAACTAACAATTCCAAAACTACTGTCTTATACACAGTGTAAGGGGAAAAAGAATAGATACATAAGGATATGTGAATGAGTGATGGTACAGAGCAGCATAGGCAAGATACAGTAGATGGTATCGAGTACAGTATATACATATGAGATGAGTATGTAAACAAAGTGGCATAGTTAAAGTGGCTAGTGATACATGTATTACATAAGGATGCAGTCGATGATATAGAGTACAGTATATACGTATGCATATGAGATGAATAATGTAGGGTAAGTCAAATTATATAAGGTAGCATTGTTTAAAGTGGCTAGTGATATATTTACATAATTTCCCATCAATTCCCATTATTAAAGTGGCTGGAGTTGTGTCAGTGTCAGTGTGTTGGCAGCAGCCACTCAATGTTAGTGGTGGCTGTTTAACAGTCTGATGGCCTTGAGATAGAAGCTGTTTTTCAGTCTCTCGGTCCCAGCTTTGATGCACCTGTACTGACCTCGCCTTCTGGATGATAGCGGGGTGAACAGGCAGTGGCTCGGGTGGTTGATGTCCTTGATGATCTTTATGGCCTTCCTGTAACATCGGGTGGTGTAGGTGTCCTGGAGGGCAGGAAGTTTGCCCCCGGTGATGTGTTGTGCAGACCTCACTACCCTCTGGAGAGCCTTACGGTTGTGGGCGGAGCAGTTGCCGTACCAGGCGGTGATACAGCCCGCCAGGATGCTCTCGATTGTGCATCTGTAGAAGTTTGTGAGTGCTTTTGGTGACAAGCCAAATTTCTTCAGCCTCCTGAGGTTGAAGAGGCGCTGCTGCACCTTCTTCACGATGCTGTCTGTGTGAGTGGACCAATTCAGTTTGTCTGTGATGTTTATGCAGAGGAACTTAAAACTTGCTACCCTCTCCACTACTGTTCCATCGATGTGGATAGGGGGATGTTCCCTCTGCTGTTTCCTGAAGTCCACAATCATCTCCTTAGTTTTGTTGACGTTGAGTGTGAGGTTATTTTCCTGCCACCACACTCCGAGGGCCCTCACCTCCTCCCTATAGGCCGTCTCGTCGTTGTTGGTAATCAAGCCTACCACTGTTGTGTCGTCCGCAAACTTGATGATTGAGTTGGAGGCGTGCGTGGCCACGCAGTCGTGGGTGAACAGGGAGTACAGGAGAGGGCTCAGAATGCACCCTTGTGGGGCCCCAGTGTTGAGGATCAGCGGGGTGGAGATGTTGTTGCCTACCCTCACCACCTGGTGGCGGCCCGTCAGGAAGTCCAGTACCCAGTTGCACAGGGCGGGGTCGAGACCCAGGGTCTCGAGCTTGATGACGAGCTTGGAGGGTACTATGGTGTTGAATGCTGAGCTGTAGTCGATGAACAGCATTCTCACATAGGTATTCCTCTTGTCCAGATGGATTAAGGCAGTGTGCAGTGTGGTTGAGATTGCATCGTCTGTGGACCTATTTGGGCGGTAAGCAAATTGGAGTGGGTCTAGGGTGTCAGGTAGGGTGGAGGTGATATGGTCCTTGACTAGTCTCTCAAAGCACTTCATGATGACGGAAGTGAGTGCTACGGGGCGGTAGTCGTTTAGCTCAGTTACCTTAGCTTTCTTGGGAACAGGAACAATGGTGGCCCTCTTGAAGCATGTGGGAACAGCAGACTGGTATAGGGATTGATTGAATATGTCCGTAAACACACCGGCCAGCTGGTCTGCACATGCTCTGAGGGCGCGGCTGGGGATGCTGTCTTGGCCTGCAGCCTTGTGAGGGTTAACATGTTTAAATGTCTTACTCACCTCGGCTGCAGTGAAGGAGAGTCCGCATGTTTTCGTTGCAGGCCGTGTCAGTGGCACTGTATTGTCCTCAAAGCGGGCAAAAATGTTATTTAGTCTGCCTGGGAGCAAGACATCCTGGTCCGTGACTGGGCTGGATTTCTGCTTGTAGTCCGTGATTGACTGTCGACCCTGCCACATGCCTCTTGTGCCTGAGCCGTTGAATTGAGATTCTACTTTGTCTCTGTACTGACGCTTAGCTTGTTTGATAGCCTTGCGGAGGGAATAGCTGCACTGTTTGTATTCGGTCATGTTACCAGTCACCTTGCCCTGATTAAAAGCAGTGGTTCGCACTTTCAGTTTCACGCGAATGCTGCCATCAATCCACGGTTTCTGGTTAGGGAATGTTTTAATCGTTGCTATGGGAACGACATCTTCAACGCACGTTCTAATGGACTCGCACACCGAATCAGCGTATTCGTCAATATTGTTATCTGACGCAATACTAAACATATCTCAGTCCACGTGATGGAAGCAGTCTTGGAGTGTGGAGTCAGCTTGGTCGGACCAGCGTTGGACAGACCTCAGCGTGGGAGCCTCTTGTTTTAGTTTCTGTCTGTAGGCAGGGATCAACAAAATCCATTTAAATTACAGGTTGTAAAGCAAGAAAATAGGACAAACGCCACAGGGATGAATTTTGCAAGGCACTGTATGAAGTGGGTAAAACAGTATGTAAACATTATTAAAGTGACCAGTGTTCACTGAGTATGTACATGTATATACATACAGTGGCTTGCGAAAGTACTCATCCCCGTTGGCATTTTCCCTATTTTGTTGCCTTCCAACCTGGAATTGAAATAGAGTTTTTGGGGGTTTGTATCATTTAATTTACACAACATGCCTACCACTTTGAAGATGCAAAATATTTTTTATTGTGAAATAAACAAGAAATAAGACAAAAAATAACAGAAAACTTGAGCGTGCATAACTATTCAATCCCCAAATAAATAGTCAATGTAGAGCCACCTTTTGCAGCAACTACAGCTGCAAGTCTCTTGGGGGATGTCTCTATAAGCTTGGCACATCCAGCCACTATGATTTTTGCCCATTCTTCAAGGCAAAGCTGCTCCGGCTCCTTCAAGTTGGATGGGTTCCGATGGTGTACAGCAATCTTTCAGTCATACCACAGATTCTCAATTGGATTGAGGTCTGGGCTTTGACTAGGCTATTCCAAGACATTTGAATGTTTCCCCTTAAACCACTCAAGTGTTGCTTTTGCAGTATGCTTAGGGTCATTGTCCTGCTGGAAGGTGAACCTCCGTCCCAGTCTCAAATCTCTGAAAGACTGAAACAGGTTTCCCTCAAGAATTTACCTGTATTTAGCGCCATCCATCATTCCTTCAAATCTGACCAGTTTCCCAGTCCCTGCCTATGAAAAACATCCCCACAGCATGATGCTGCCACCACCGTGCTTCACTGTGGGATGGTGCTCTCGGGGTGATGAGAGGTGTTGGGTTTGTGCCAGACATAGCGTTTTCCTTGATGGCCACAAAGCTCAATTTTAGTCTCATCTGACCAGAGTACCTTCTTCCAAATGTTTGGGGAGTCTCCCACATGCCGTTTGGCGAAGACCAAATGTGTTTGATTTTTTTTCTTAAGCAATGGCTTTTTTCTGCCCACTCTTCCATAAAGCCCAGCTCTGTGGAGTGCACGGCTTAAAGTGGTCCCATGGACAGATCCTCCAATCTCTGCTGTGTAGCTTTGCAGCTCCGTGGTTATCTTTGGTCTCTTTGTTACCTCCCTGATTAATGCCCTCCTTGCCTGGTCCGCGGGTTTTGGTGGGCGGACCTCTCCAGGCAGGTTTGCTGTGGTGCCATATTCTTTCAATTTTTAATAATGGATTTAATGGTGCTCCGTGGGATGTCCAAAGTTTTGGATATTTTTTAGTAACCCAACCCTGATCTGTACTTCTCCACAACTTTGTCCCTGACCTGTTTGGAGAGATCCTTGGTCTTCATGGTGCTGCTTTCTTGGTGGTGTCCCTTGCTTAGTGGTGTTGCAGACTCTGGGGTGTTTCAGAACCTGTGTATATATACTGAGATCATGTGACAGATCATGTCACACTTAGATTGCACACAGGTGGACTGTATTTAACTGACTAACGTGACTTCTGAAGGTACATGGTTGCACCAGATCTTATTTAGGGGCATAATAGCAAAGGGGGTGAATACATATGCATGCACCCCTTTTCAGTTTTTTATCATTTACATTTTTTAAAACAAGTTATATTTTTCATTCTACTTCACAAATGTCTACTATTTTGTGTATGTCGATTAGATGAAATCCAAATAAACATCCATTTAAATTACAGGTTGTAAAGCAACAAAATAGGAAAAACGCCACAGGGATGAATTTTGCAAGGCACTGTATAAAGTGGGTAAAACAGTATGTAAACATTATTAAAGTGACCAGTGTTCACTGAGTATGTACATAGGGCAGTAGTCTCTAAGGTGCAGGGTAGAATACAGGGTGGTCGCCGGCTAGTAGTCTTAGCAGAGTTGCCGGAAGTTCCTGTTTTCAGGGGAAATGGAGAGAGAGCCTGGGACTCAACTTCTGCTTTTGGACGTTAAAAAGGCAACACTTTAAAACAATTCTTATCAAGAACAGAATCTAGTTTCAGGCCTTTCTTTTATGCCTGGCTATATTAGGTTAGCCGGCAAGTGACAGTGTCTAAGGTTCAGGACACGGTACTGGGCAGAGGTCGGCTAGTGATGACTATATAACAGTCTGATCATGACCTGGAGATAGAAGCTCTTTATCAGTCTCTCTGTCCCAGTGTTGATGCACCTGTTCTCTCTCCGCCTTCTAGATGGTAGCGGGGTGAACAGGCCATGGCTCGGGCGGCTGAGGGCCTTGATGATCTTCTTGGCCTTCCTGTGACACCGGGTGATACAGCCTGATAGAATGCTCTCGATTGTGCATCTGTAGACGTTTGTGAGGGTCTTAGGGACCAAGACACATTTCTTCAGCCTTCTGAGGTTGAAGAGGCCCAGTTGCACCTTCTTCACCACTCTGTCAGTGTGAAGCAACCATTCCAGTTCCTCAGTGATGTACACATCGAGGAACTTGTAGCTTTTGAACCTCTCCTCTGCAGCTAGTTGATGTGGATGGGTATCGGTTGGTACATGTATGTATTGGATCTCTATGTGTGTGTGTCTCTCTGTGCGTCTCCTAGACCCAGCCACAGCCGCTCGCTACCCTGCCACACCCCGTTAAGAGCTCGGGGCAGAAAGAGAAAGAGAGGAGGAGCATGACATCATATTGGCCCGCCCATCCGGCATTCATTTAAATGTTCTATGGGCCGAATGTGTATGTAGGGCAGTTGAACAGTTTCATAGAAGCACAAAATCAGATTCGCAGACACACCTAAACGGAGAAGTGATCTGGAGAAGCACTGATGAGGCTCAAAACCACTTTGCATTTTTAATTATTTAACTAGTCGACTTGGAGAAGTAGCGTCGGGATCGATTTTAGGTAGGTATGTGTATGTTTTCGTTTTGTCTGTCTGTTTCAGTTGTGTCTGTTTCATGAGCGCACACACAAAGCAGCGTGTGTGCTTTGGCTATAGCCTATCCATCGGGCCGCGTGTAGTGCCCGATTTAATCGTCTAGATTTGTTTGATTTTCTTGAAACAACGCCGCCCTGATAAGAAGTGTTCAATTTGAGGCTATAGAAACGGAGATATTGCGAAACAGAAACTCGGGAGTCATTGTTGCTTTAAAAGCGCATATTGTTTCGCTAACGGGACAGTGAAGAAAGAAGCAGAAGAGATTCAGAATAAGACCGTTGTTTCGCCCATCTGTCTATGTCCAATCAATCCAGTCATTATCAACTTCAGGACTTTAACCAATGAGTTTATGGAACCTGTTGGAGAAAGTAAGATGCCCTATACTTTTTGAAATCGTATGAATCAATGTGTGTGATTGATTTATTTAACTATTTGACATAATATACAGATTGGTTTATAGGCTATACACATTGTCACTGAAGTGGGCTACCTACATCATTTTAGTTGCCTTTTGTTAGTTTTGAGTTGGATAGCTGAGGTCTGAGTAAACAATTGGGTATGAGATTGTATCCGTGTGTACAGCATAGACAGGCAGTGATGAATCACTCTGCTCTGCAGGTCTGGAGCACATGGCCCTAGTCTTCTCTGACACACTGACCTTTCACTGTCAACCAGAGAGACATAACACTTCTGGTGTGTGTGTGTGTGTGTGTGTGTGTGTGTGTGTGTGTATACCCTATGTCTTGTGTCTGTGACATTTGATCTTTTATGCAATCAGACTTGTCCCTGTGGTCAGTTATAGCCAAGGGTTCTAATGACTGATAGCTAGCTACCTTTGTCAAACTTTAACCACACTCAACCCAGATATCTCATATGTACTAGACAGATCTGTAGCATAGCCCAGTGGGTACAGGAGAGAGATTCCATCTTGAAGGCCGTACAGTATTATATTCCACAGATAGTAGTTGGGAGTATACATGCATTCGGAACTCAGAACTAAATCTTGCTTGCAATGCCAAAAGTTTATAAGTTATTGGGTCAGAGAGGAAATCATTGTCTTGAGAAATTTCTCAGAACTTCACTTTCAGTAATCAACTACCGGAGAGTGGTGGAAGAGAGGAGATGAGAGCTGAGTGAAAGAGAGCTACAGTACATGTAAATAAGAAATACAGAATATGAATGTGTAAATTGCACAGAGTTGAGAGTGAGTGAGGATGAGGGGAAAGGCCCAAAACGTGGTAGTCATTTAGAAATGAATTTACTGAATGCTTTACATCTGTTTTCTGATCTTTGAACTGCCCTTCCCTTTCTCTCTTTTCTCTATCTCTCTCTCTCCACCTCCTGGCCCTGCTCTTTCTCTGTTCATCATGCCCCCCCCAACACACACACACACACACTGGTACGGGGTTCTCCATATCATCATCCCCAGTGATTATCAAGGATATACTCTACATTACCAACTGCAGCATGCAGGAATAACCCACAAAGAAATGTTGCTCTCAGGTATGCTGAAATGGAGTGTGTCCTTGTCTCAGGTATTGTGAATGGACTATGGCAGTAGGGCAGTTACAGGTGCCTTTTTCCTTTTGGATGTAAGCTGATACATTCCTAAAATGCACATGTGTGTGTTTAGGGTCCTCTATATACATCAGTCATTGTGTAATGTCTCTGTGCAGTAGGAATAGGACATCCATGTTCATTAGTCAGCAGACTGACCTGAGCCCCAGACATACAGCCCATGCTGCACACTTACCTCCATGTCTCTCTCTCGCTCGCTCTTATTTAATTTCCCGTGTCCTTCTGTTTGATGTGATTTTCGATTGCATTGATGTCAATGTGGTTAGAGGGACAATCCATATGATTTGTATTTATGAGGAGGAATGTATACTGTGTTGTTTCTCTATGTCTTCCTCTGTGTTTGTGTAGACTCTCTGAGTAGGAGTGCTGATGATCTAGGATTACTTTCTCCTTTTAGATCATAATGAATACAATTATATGTACAGGTAGGAACCTGACCCTAGATCAGCACTCCTACTCTGAGACGCTTTGTGGATATGGGTAATATACTGACAGACGCTACACAGAATATACAGACAGGAAGTTTAAACCAATGAATTGACATGAATAACGTACACTGTAAAAACCACAGGCTACACTGTAAACCTATGAAACCTATAAACTCTGCATGTGCAAGGTGTCTGTGCAATGAGGTAGAAATAGACTACATGAACAAAAGTACAGTATGTGGACATGTGCTTGACGAACATCTCATTCAAAAATCATGGGCATTAATGGAGTTGGTCCCCCTTTGCTGCTATAACAGCCTCCACTTTTCTGGGAAAGCTTTCCACTAGATGGTAGAACATTGCTGCGGAGGCTTGCTTCCATTCAGCCACAAGAGGTCGGGCACTGATGTTGGGCGATTAGGCCTGGCTCGCAGTCCGCGTTCCAATTCATCCCAAAGGTGTTGATGGGGTTGATGTCAGGGCTCTGTGCAGGCCAGTCAAGTTGTTCTACATCGATCTCGACAAACCATTTCTGTATGGCCCTCGCTTTGTGCACGCGGTCATTGTCATGCTGAAACAGGAAAGGGCCTTCCCCAAACTGTTTCCACAAAGTTGGAAGCACAGGATCGTCTAAAATGTAATTTGTTTGCAGTAGCGTTAAGATTTCCCTTCACTGGAACGGGGGCCTAGCCCGAACCATGAAAAACAGTCCCAGACCATTATTCCTCCTCCACCAAACTTTACAGTTGGCACTATGCATTTGGGAAGGTAGTCTTCTCCTGGCATCTGCCAACCCAGATTTGTCTGTCGGACTGCCAGAGGATGAAGCGTGATTCTTCTCTCCAGAGAACGCGTTTCCACTGCTCAGGAGTCCAATGCCGGCGAGCTTTACACCACTCCAGCCGGTGCTTGGCATTACGCATGTTGATCTTAGGCTTGTGTGTGGCTGCTCGTCCATGGAAACCCATTTCATGAAGCTCCCGCCGAACAGTTCTTGTGCTGACATTGCTTCCGGAGGCAGTTTGGAACTCTGTAGTGAGTGCTGCAACCAACGGCAGATGATTTTTTTACGCGCTTCAGCACTCGGCGGTCCGGTTCTGTGAGCTTGTGTGGCCTACCACTTCGCGGCTGAGCCGTTGTTTCTCCTAGACGTTTCCACTTCACAATAACAGCACTTAGAGTTGACTGAGGCAGCTCTAGCAGGGCAGAAATTTGATGAACTGACTTGTTGAAAAGTGGCCTCCTATGACGGTGCCACGTTGAAAATCACTGAGCTCTTCAGTAATGCCATTCTACTGCCAATGTTTGTCTATGGAGATTGCACGGCTGTGCTCAATTTTATACACCCGTCAGTCGAAATGGCTGAATCCACTAATTTGAAGCTGGCACCGATACACATTATTGCTGCACAGCTCCGGTATTGAGGTTTGAGGGGGCATGGTCTCTCCCCTTCCCTAATCACCTATACCATTGATACCCATTGACTTCCAGTCATTGTGCTAATGTTAGTTAGCAATTGCGCTAGTCAACAACTTCCTTCAAACTGCACACAGAGACATAAAAATGGTATCCATGAGTTTATCTGACTCTGGGGAAGTAGATAAAGGGCCTCTGCCAAAATCCCGAAGTATCCCTTTAATCACAAACAGGTTTTTAATGTTACATATTAATACACTTCCTCTCTGAAAATGTTTTTTTTGCAAGGAACAAACACACAGCTTCTCTATGGCTCGGCATTGATTTCCCTTCATTGTGCAAAGAGCCTCAATCAGAATAAAGTACCATTACTGAACAGGCCACTCTGTATTTCACAAATTGATTTTACACACACACAAGACTAAAAGCACCCCTCCCTACATTAAGAGTGCTTGTTGGGTTAAAGTATACAGGAGATGGAGTCTGAGCTACATGAATTGGATTAAAACCTCCTGGCTGAATCCCGACATGATCCTGTCTTATTAGTAACACAGACACGCAGACAGTCTCTGTTCAGAATGGAGGTACATTACTGTAGTCTTTGAGGTCAGTCAGAGTAGGCCAACTAACTGTCCATACTTATTATAATGGGGAAGAGTTCCAGTGCCATAATTGATAAATAGCTTGTTGACCAAAGGATAGGGAAAACATTTTTTGTCTGTGTGTTGTGTGTTGCTATGTTACAGCTCCTAATTTGTGCTGCAATTTAGACAACATAACACAAAAGAGAACAAAGACTATGTATGATAACTATTAGTGTTTTTGAGTCACCTGGTTGTTTGGTGACCCATGTGTTCAATTAATGTGTGTGTGTCATTACCGTGTTCTGTGTGTGTTTATTGCCAGTGTGGTACGTCTGTCTGTCCGTCTGTCTTTATCTGTAACGGTAGTCTAACGGTAACAGTACAAAATTAAAAATTCCAGCAGTATGTAAATAAAAGACACCTAATACACCCTACCGTCTTAGCTCACCACTGGCCTCAGCCAATAAGAGCGATGCGAGTGTCTGACTGTCTGGTCTAACTGCGTTTGTGTGACTGTTGTAGTAAAGTCCTTCCTCCTGGCAGTGGTGTCTGAAATACAGTGAAGAGATATGGTTGGTCAGATATATCTTGAGCATTCCTATGTTAGCATGTGTTGGTGCCAACTGTGAGTGTGTATATCTGGCTCATAGAGCAGCCATTGTGTCAGGGGGACAGGAGCGCAGGACAGTTGTCTCCCCAAACTGCCTCTCTACCCCAACCCCATCACTTTATTTTGTGAGGCAGGTGTCCAGGTGTGTGTGTATATATCTGCTTAGATGTTCACTTGTCTGGAGGACAGGTGTTTGGTCACCCAGCCATCTGTATCTCATTCCTCTACCGTCCTCTGTTCGGAGGTGTGTGGCTACGGTCATGCTCCAGTATTAGAATAGTTCTGTAGGTTCATCACATTCCTATGGTGTGACTCAAACTGATGTCTCTGCCTTTTCAATGAGCTCCATTCACTCCATAATCTGTCTATCACCCTGCCTGTCACAACGTGTGTGGGTGAGTGAGTGATAACACAAGCCTCTGCTTTAAAGACAACTCTTAACAAAGAGGCAGGAACATGACATCCCAGTTTGCAGTGAGGGGAAAAAAGTATTTGATCCCCTGCTGATTTTGTACGTTTGCCCACTGACAAAAATGATCCGTCTATAATTTTAATGGTAGGTTTATTTGACCAGTGAGAGACAGAATAACAACAACAAAATCCAGAAAAACGTGTCAAATGTTATAAATTGATTTGCATTTTAATGAGGGAAATAAGTATTTGACCCCCCTGCAAAACATGACTTAGTACTTGGTGGCAAAACCCTTGTTGGAAATCAGAGGTCAGATGTTTCTTGTAGTTGGCCACCAGGTTTGCACACATCTCAGGAGGGATTTTGTCCCACTCCTCTTTGCAGATCTTCTCCAAGTAATTAAGGTTTCGAGGCTGACGTTTGCACAGATTTTCTATGGGATTAAGGTCTGGAGACTGGCTAGGCCACTCCAGGACCTTAATGTGCTTCTTCTTGAGCCATTCCTTTGTAGCCTTGGCCGTGTGTTTTGGGTCATTGTCATGCTGGAATACCATCCACGACCCATTTTCAATGCCCTGGCTGAGGGAAGGAGGTTCTCACCCAAGATTTGACGGTACATGGCCCCGTCCATCGTCCCTTTGATGCGGTGAAGTTGTCCTGTCCCCTTAGCAGAAAAACACCCCCAAAACATAATGTTTCCACCTCCATGTTTGACGGTGGGGATGGTGTTCTTGGGGTCATTGGCAGCATTCCTCCGCCTCCAAACACGGTGAGTTGAGTTGATGCCAAAGAGCTCCATTTTGGTCTCATCTAACCACAACACTTTCACCCAGTTATCCTCTGAATCATTCAGATGTTCATTGGCAAACTTCAGATGGGCATGTACAGTGGGGCAAAAAAGTATTGTCAGCCACCAATTGTGCAGGTTCTCCCACTTAAAGATGAGAGAGGCCTGTAATTTTCATCATAGGTACACTTCAACCATGACAGACAATGAGGGGGAAAAATCCAGAAAATCACATTGTAGGATTTTTTAATGAATTTATTTGCAAATTATGGTGGAAAATAAGTATAATAAGACAAGTCGTCCTGGTCCCTTTGCAGAAAAACAGCCCGAAAGCATGATGTTTCCACCCCCATGTTTCACAGTAGGTATGGTGTTCTTTGGATGCAACTCAGCATTCTTTGTCCTCCAAACACGACGAGTTGAGTTTTTACCAAAAAGTTGTATATTTTGGTTTCATCTGACCATATGACATTGGGAGAATCTTCTTCTGGATCATCCAAATGCTCTCTAGCAAACTTCAGACGGGCCTGGACATGTACTGGCGTAAGCAGGGGGACACGTCTGGCACTGCAGGATTTGAGTCCCTGGCGGCGTAGTATGTTACTGATGGTAGGCTTTGTTACTTTGGTCCCAGCTCTCTGCAGGTCATTCACTAGGTCTCCCCGTGTGGTTTTGGGATTTTTGCTCACCGTTCTTGTGATCATTTTGATCCCACGGGGTGAGATCTTGCGTGGAGCCCCAGATTGAGGGAGATTATCAGTGGTATTGTATGTCTTCCATTTCCTAATAATTGCTCCCACAGTTGATTTCTTCAAACCAAGCTGCTTACCTATTGCAGATTCAGTCTTCCCAGCCTGGGGCAGGTCTACAATTTTGTTTCTGGTGTCCTTTGTCAGCTCTTTGGTCTTGGCCATAGTGGAGTTTGGAGTGTGACTGTTTGAGGTTGTGGACAGGTGTATTTTATACTGATAACAAGTTCAAACAGGTGCCATTAATACAGGTAACGAGTGGAGGACAGAGGAGCCTCTTAAAGTAAAAGTTACAGGTCTGTGAGAGCCAGAAATATTGCTTGTTTGTAGGTGACCAAATACTTATTTTCCACCATAATTTGCAAATAAATTAATAAAAAATTCTACAATGTGATTCTTCTGGATTTTTTTCTTACGATAAATTACAGGCCTCATCTTTTTAAGTGGGAGAACTTGCACAATTTGGTGGCTGACTAAATACTTTTTTGCCCCACTGTATATGTGCTTTCTTGAGCAGGGGGACCTTGCGGGCACTGCAGGATTTCAGTCCTTCATGGCGTAGTGTGTTACCAATTGTTTTCTTGGTGACTATGGTCCCAGCTGCCTTGAGATCATTGACAAGATCCTCCTGTGTAGTTCTGGGCTGATTCCTCACTGTTCTCATTATCATTGCAACTCCACAAGGTGAGATCTTGCATGGAGCCCCAGGCCGAGGGAGATTGACGGTTCTTTTGTGTTTCTTCCATTTGTGAATAATCGCACCAACTGTTGTCACCTTCTCACCAAGCTGCTTGGCGATGGTCTTGTAGCCCATTCCAGCCTTGCGTAGGTCTACAATCTTGACCCTGACATCCTTGGAGAGCTTGGCCATGTTGGAGAGTTTGGAATCTGATTGATTGCTTCTGTGTACAGGTCTTTTATACAGGTATCAAGCTGAGATTAGGAGCACTCCCTGAGTGTGCTCCTAATCTCAGCTCGTTACCTGTATAAAATACACCTGGGAGCCAGAAATCTTTCTGATTGAGAGGGGGTCAAATACTTATTTCCCTCATTAAAATGCAAATCAATTTATAACATTTTTGACGTGTGTTTTTCTGGATTTTTGTTGTTTTGTTATTCTGTCTCACTGTTCAAATAAACCTACCATTAAAATTGGTAAAATGTACAAAATCAGCAGGGGATCAAATACTTTTGTCCCTCACTGTCTATTTTGTGTCCAACTTAGACAGGCTACTGCTCGTGGCGAAATACCACACTCTGTGCCTCAGAAAATCTGAGTTGAACTAAGAACAGACGGTTTGTCTTCCGAGGCTTCAGAGAGACATTTGGTTTTAATGTAGAACTGGGACTGGTGAGTTAGTTAGTTAGTTCGTTAGTTAGGTTGGTTAGTTAGTTACGTAGTATGAGACAACTCTCCTATCAACAGGAAATTGTGAAAGAGTACACAGAAAGTGGAGCCATCTCTCTGTGCAGATTGCCGCACAGGAAGAGGTCTGGGTGTGGCACAGAGAGGGAGAGAACATCTCGCTGCAGATTGGTTTCTGTACAAAGCTATCTATCCTAACTCAATACGCTCGTAACTGATTCAGCCCTCTTATGAGTAGGCTTATATTGAATACATTTTATGAGAAAGTATACTATCATGTTCTTTACACTGTGTGTGTGTACCATGTAGTGAGTTAAGTGCTTAGGTCATGGTTGGGAAATCCTGTTGCTGCAGTTTTCTTCCCAGGAAACACCAGTTTGCACATGCTGCAGGTGACAAGAACTGTGTGTTTGAGAACAGACATTCTCTGTGCCGTAGACATGATTGTTGTTGTGTGTCTTCTGGCTGGTAGCTGTAATAATCTCTCAGCATTAGGCTGACACTGATAGGATGTGTGTTGTACTTTTTCACTATTCCCTGTGGAATGACATCCGGGCTGAATAGAGTTCACAAACGTTCCATTTTGGGTGTTTTACTGTTTCAATATTTCTAATGTTAGAGGGCTCTGACTCTGACACAGATCATGACTCACGCTGCTCTATGTGGGTGTGTATCCTGAGAAACATTTGATTGTGTATAGGCCCCCACCCTACTTTGAAACTGGGGAGGGGTGTTTCCCAGCAATCATTCAGGGCTGAGACCCTAGAATTCTCTGCTATTCTCGCTCTAGGACAGGAAATGCAAACCAGACCGCAGCCCCCCGAAACTCATTCTCGGTGGATGTGCTGAGTTAGAAACAACATCTGCACTGCTAAACATCACTGGTCCACATATAACTCTTTCTCCAACACCTCCTCATCCCTCCATCTGCCTCTGTCAGTTAGAAGGCTGTATATCTCTTTTTTAATCAGGGATTTCTTCATGACTAAGTGTGTGTGTTGTGGGGGGGGGCAGGGGGTCATATGGTAAAGCAGGCTACCAGCTGGTCTCTCTAATGAGGACATCGGCACCACATGGACGAAGAGGAAGGGTTTTATAATCTCTTACTTTCTTTCAACCTATGACCTCGCACGAAGCAAGTGTCCCCACCCCTCATTCTTTGAGTCTTTTGGTCCGAATCATCTCAACTTCTCCTCAATTGTCATTTTTTTCCTCCATCACCATGGAGACCAGTCATCACTCTCACCATCATAGACACAAGGCCAACAACAGGAAGTGGATGTGTGCATGTGAGTTTAGCTGTTAGTTCATGCAGTCCCAGTGAAGGACAATCTGTTCTGATGCAGTAGCCCTGTGCAGTGCCAAGACTGTCATTCAATTAACTCTAATGCAGCCTGCTAGTGTAGACTCAGTGACACTCTCACACACACACGTACTTTATACATGCTCAGTCACTCCATCCCTTCCTCTCTCTCTTACTCCTTATAAATGCAAACACAAGTGAACACCCTTGAGAAAGTACTCACCCATTAGTTCACTCACTAGTATTGCTTTGAGATGTTGACAGCCTCTGATTGTAATGAATGGGCTAGTTCCGCTCTCTTTCTCTCAATGTCTCTATCTCTGTTAATTTTGACCTTTCACCCCTCTCTCCCGCCCCCTGGTTTCCCAATGTCCCTTACACACAGCATAACGTAGAGGTTGTGGGAAAGAGTAAACAAGAAGATTCATACCAAGGTTTAATTCCTCTTCTCTCTGTGTATGTCTGTCATCTGACCACGTAGCAGTGTTTTTGTAGAGTATTAGTTCCTCTGTAATGAGGTTGTCAGGTCTGACTGGAGAATCACACATTTGCCATCTGGTTCCTACACCTATAAACATGAAAGAGCTGCTTTAATGGGGATGCCTGGAATAGCAGGAAGTGCACTTCTAAAAAGTCCTCCACACACACGCTCACACTGCTGAAAGCTGTTTATTTCTTTCAGCCTAAAATCATATTTCGGTCATGGTGTTGACAGATGCTGTATGTCCCACAGGATAATATGGGAGGGCATGTGTGTTTTTTTTCTCTCTCTCTCTTTCTGTCTTTTGCTCTCTGTGATAGTATTGTAGTGAGAAAGTCTTGTGGCAGCATGTCACACCTGTGCCCTGCACGCCCAAGACTGCCGTGCAGCTCCCCAGGACTGCCACGCAAAGAAGCATGATATTGAACTTCACTCAACTTTCTGAAGTTTTCCATGTTAACACAATCAACATTTACCTTTTACTGTGGCAATTGTGATCGAATCAACGCAATATTAGCCACTTTCAATGCAACATACCGAAACAAAACAAACTATGTTAGAGATTTTGTTGTAGGCAGAACTCATCTGTAGGATTCTATTTCATTGACGGGGACGACTCAGGCCATACCCATACTCTACACAGTCCGGTGCAGCATATCCAATCAGAGCTGCATTAGAACTATATGCAAATAGACCATTGCCATATATGAGTCTGTGCAATTTACTTTGAACTGAACTGTGTTTACAGCATGAGCAGTTGTGAGTAGATGCACTTGTTTTAAGATCAAAGTGAGAGCTGCATGTAGCCACGTAGGCACATTTTGTTCATATCCTTTGCTAGTTAGTGCATTATTAGCCCAGTTATAGAAGTTAGCAATTGCTTCCTACAAGAGCCCAACACGTGTACATTTCCAGACATATTTGAAAAGCGAGTCGGGTAAAGATTTGTATTTTTTTTGTCTTAAAAGGGGCAGTGTTGTATTTTGAGACAGTCTAGAATAAGCTAAGTAGCCAATAGAGGGTAGCATCATTTGCCTGATTCGCTGTAATAATAGTATGGTAGTAATAATGTAATTTATTTTGTGGTTTCTTGCATCAAACATGTTCAGTCACCTCCTTGTCGGAAGGACAAGTGGATAAACAGGTTAATGTCAAGCCCTGCATTTTTTTCTTCTAAACTCTCATGGAAAGCAGGCCTACACATTGGCTGCTACTGTAGGCTGAATGATAGAACTGCTATTTCCATGCATTATGGGATGCATTTTCTCCATTGTTTTTCATGGTAGGCCACTCTGGTAGGCCTATATTATGATCAAATAGCAACAGTAGCCTCCTTGGCCACTGTTAAAACAGTAACTTAAAGTGAGTACAGCCTCAGTGGTCACAATAAAAAGCGCACTGGAAGTTGCACTGAATTTTCACAACTTGAAAGTTTGTGCTGAGCGGTCTGTCCCAGGCAAGGGAGAGGGAGAGGACATGTCTCCACACTCTAAAATGGCTTCCTTCCCTTGTGTCCTCTCTAAAAACACAGGTAGATTTCCAGCACTATGTTTTCATCAGTCAGGTCATGCCAGATAATTGATCATGAAGAAAAGGAGATGAGGTGGGGAAGTCATTTTAGAATATGAGATACAGCCCGTCTGGGACTAGCCTGGGCCCTTTCAACTCCCAATGTCACTTACTCTTCCCCTGGGGCAGAGAGGAAGTGGCACCAGATGTGTTAAGCGAACGGATGCTTTCTCAATACCCCCAGCCTGGTTGCTCCACTACCCCCTGCTGCTCACACTAAAGGGTATTGCTTTTGATATACTCAGCAGCAACATGCATATACAGACAAACACACAGTGTGCCCTGTTTACATGTATTGTATATCCACCTATCACGCCTACACTGACACTCTTGCGCACTCACACTAACATAGACACACTCTCGCACTTACCCACCCACCAATTATGCTGCTGCCATACTGTTTACTATTATTATTATTCATCATGCTATCAGTCACTTTATCCTAATCCCTGCCTACATGTACATATCTACCCCAATACTCCTGTATTCCTGCACATTGTACATTTGGTACTGGCACTGACCATGTGTGTGTGTATATAGCTTCCTCTCTTATTTCTTTTGTTTTTACTTTTTATTTGTTGTACTTTGATATTGAATACTACTCCTTTGGTTGGGGCTTGCAAGTTAAGCATTTCACTGTACTTGTGCATGCGACCTAAAACTTGAACACAGACACACACTGCGTATTGTCTTCATGTGAAATACATAGGGGTAATGTTTGATTTATGACTACCAAACATTTTTACCCCCACAAGGTTTAAAACACAATGGCGGTTTTCTGTCTCCCATAATGAGATCTACATCTGGCCCTCGCCAGAGAAAAAGATCAGTCAAAATGTGAGAGAGATGTTTTTCTTATTATCCACCTCTTTGTTATACAACTGGCTCTTTGTTCGTCTCTGGGATGTGAGGCAGCGATGACCTCTAATGTTGAGATGTAAACATTACAGCTCTCCTCAGTGGCCCTCTTCACCAACCGCCCCCTAGTGAGTGAGAATGACGATCATAATCAATAAGTTTAGATAGCTGGCCGTTAGACTAACTTACCAATCTAAAAATTGTTAGCTGGCATTGCTAATTGAGTGACTGTGTCAGTGACTGACATAACAAGAAACTACTGATGCACAACCACAGTTCTAAATCACACCTTGTGTATTCTACTATTCTGTCAACAGTAAATTGAGAACCTGTCCGTACTGTATTACAGCTCCATGCTCGCCGTTTCCCAGCGTAGTTGTTTCTTCAACACATAGGTCTACACGCAGACTAGAAATGCACTTAATAAAGTTTCCAATTAAGTTTTAAAAAAATGGTATGTAGCCTAGCATGCCTGTGTCTCAGGTGACATGTTTTGTGCCCTGTAGCCTAGCATGCCTATGTCTCAGGTGACATGTTTTGGGCCCTGTAGCCTAGCATGCCTATGTCTCAGGTGACATGTTTTGGGCCCTGTAGCCTAGCATGCCTATGTCTCAGATGACATGTTTTGTGCCCTGTAGCCTAACATGCCTATGTCTCAGGTGACATGTTTTGGGCCCTGTAGCCTGACCTATGTTTGACATGTTTTGCCCTGTAGCCTAGCATGCCTATGTCTCAGGTGACATGTTTTGGGCCCTGTAGCCTAGCATGCCTATGTCTCAGGTGACATGTTTTGGGCCCTGTAGCCTAGCATGCCTATGTCTCAGGTGACATGTTTTGGGCCCTGTAGCCTAGCATGCCTATGTCTCAGGTGACATGTTTTGGGCCCTGTAGCCTAGCATGCCTATGTCTCAGGTGACATGTTTTGGGCCCTGTAGCCTAACATGCCTATGTCTCAGGTGACATGTTTTGGGCCCTGTAGCCTAGCATGCCTATGTCTCAGGTGACATGTTTTGGGCCCTGTAGCCTAGCATGCCTATGTCTCAGGTGACATGTTTTGGGCCCTGTAGCCTAGCATGCCTATGTCTCAGGTGACATGTTTTGGGCCATGTAGCCTAGCATGCCTATGTCTCAGGTGACATGTTTTGGGCCCTGTAGCCTAGCATGCCTATGTCTCAGGTGACATGTTTTGGGCCCTGTAGCCTAACATGCCTATGTCTCAGATGACATGTTTTGGGCCATGTAGCCTGGCATGCCTGTGTCTCAGGTGACAGGTTTTGGGCCCTGTAGCCTGCGCTGCATGATGATGATGAACAAATCATGAGAATACTTCTTATGTCGGGCTATGAAATCTTACCACTACCTAAGTAATCTACACACAGTTATAAAATGGCCTACTTACAAAAGCCATTCATAAATGCACCTATTCTTGGAATGTGCTAATTATACTCCTGGCTGACCTTTAATCTCTGAGAAAGAGACGAGCTTTGTCATTAAAGTTATTTCCAGGTCAATAGATAAAATATGAGCTGTGTGTGTGTGAGGGGACGCCGTGTACAGGTAATATCACATTTCATCATAGTTCATTCCAGCCAGCCGCTTTGCTCTAACCTCAGGACCGCTGCACGCACAGGGAACACAGCAGTAGTGAATCTCTCCTCCCCTGTCTAGTGTTCAAATTGAGCTATTTAAGTGGGAAGTCTGCTTGCTTATTCTGACTTGAAATCAACAGTTGAGATGGCTACTATGTGAAGAATACCAGTCTTCCCTCACCTACTGCAGAGTAAATTGGAGAACATTTGTTAGATTTCCCAATGTCTAGATAATTTGACGCATTTTAACCAGTCTTTATTATGCTTAAATGTGTTACCGGTTAAAGTGTAACTTTTTATAATGAAAGGACAATGGGTGGGATTTTTGCATATGCAGTGTGAACTTTGTTATTGTTATGCAGACTGTCTGTGTCGCGATAACTCTGAATATGGTTTTCATGCAAAGTACAATAAGAAGATTTGGGATGATAATATGGAATTGTTTCCAGGGAGAAATGGTCTTAAATAAACATGCTATATATATTATCCATACATTTTACATTAATTTGGTGGCTGCAGGAAATTGTACTCTGATCTATATAGATGATCAAATCTATGTAGGACTAATGGAAATGTGTAACCTTCTATTTGGATATTCAAATCAGTTTGTGAGAAATTTAGAATAGGTAATGGGACTACTCCCTATTTGTGTTGATAGCTGATCATCTTAGGGACTGTATTGTATGTCTGTAATCAAGTAATTGCATCTGGATGACATTTTAAATGTAGCATATCCATATAAAAGTGATATTTTGATGGATATAGGCTTGTTGTTGCCAGCAGTATCTGAGACCTGTGAGCAGCGCCAGCTCTAGCCTTTTGGGGGACCGAAGTGAGATTTGGTTGGGGGGCCCCTCTCCTTGTGGCACAACATTTTAGTGGCCCCCCTTTTGACAGGAGTGAAGAATTTGTTTTAAAGCATATTTTCTGTAATTCTACACATTTTCTAATCACTTAGTCATTCTCATGCAGGTATATTATTAGCATAACATATCAAAATCAATGGGGGTCCCTTGGCATGTACCCTATGTGCCCGGTAGGTATTCTGCAATAAGGTGACAGCTTATGTCACTTATGCTTGGAACCAGCCCTGCCTGTGAGAGTCTCTATGCAGATGTTTGCCTCATTCTGGAGAATAGAACATTCCTCTAGTGGAATGGAATGATTATGTAACTCCAACCTCTCAGTAGTGAGGTTCGTAATGTCTCGGTGCATTAAACAGATCGATGTCTCGATAGCATCCAGAGCTGAAGCCTGATTTTGACATGTTTGTGTGAAAGAGAGCTGGTATCGTTGACCATTACAATGTGTAAATGAATCCATGAATTGAGATGTATAATAAATGACTAATAACATATTGAATCCCGTCTTCTCTCCTCGTCAGATCGGTGTGTGGACCCAGGTCTGTCTCTGTCTCGGGGCAGGAGTGTGATGGCTGAGCCGGACTATCTGGAGGGGGACTGTGAGGAGATGATCAAACCCAAGAAGCTGTTGAACCCAGTCAAGGGCTCCAGAAACCACCAAGACCTCCATCGAGAACTCATGATGAACCAGAAGATGTAAGGACTGGGAACAACACTGGGGCAATACACACTTCTCTTCCTTCTCCTGTTTCTACTACATTTGATTTCTCAGCTGTCTATACCCTGATCCTCATCTTAATCGAGAGGGCAACGGTAACGTTTCTATTCCTACAACACCAGTTTATCTGCCTTTTGACGGACTCACCCAGGTTAGATCACTGTGTTGTGGTAGAAATACATCCTGGCTCAGACCGTGGATGGATGAGATCCAAGCCATTCATGAGGTTGACATGAACAGTATATAACCCTGGCGTTCAACTCTGCACAGAGGTTCAAAGGGGTTCCTTGCCTACCGTTTTATTGTGTTGATTTCCATCTATTGGTTAAGGTTAGGGTTGAGGGTTGAGTCAGCTGATCCTGAATCTGTTAGAAGTGTGTGACTGCGTGCTAATGCAGCGTGTTGCTATGCTATGACAGTGCATTGGGGATACCCCTGTGGGAGATGCATAACAGTACTGCCATGTAAACCTTAATGCATGAAACTTTTAATGAGTTATTATATAAAACCTTTAGTTCCTTCTACTGTCTCAGAATTATTACATATCAACCTGTTCTTACTGCATGTAAAGGTTCCTACTGCCCCAATATTATTATAGCAGTACAATCACAACCATCTTTTTTACAATCTAAAACTTACGTTTCCAGTGAATAGTTCTGCACTTGAGTGTGTAAGGAACATTCTGTAAGGAGGATTAGGGAAAGGTGGATACCTAGTCAGTTCCACAACCGAATGCATTCTACTTCTTTGAATCAGAGCGGTGCGTGGAGCTGCCTTAATCAACTTCCACGTCATCAAAGCCCAGGGAGCAGTTCTTATTGGGGGGTTAACTGCCTTGCTCAAGGATAGAACAGACGATTATTACTATTTGCTGGCTCAGGGATTTGAACCAGCGACTGTTCGGGTTACTGGCCCAACGCTCTTAACCAGTATGCTACACCATCCCCCTCAGAGTCTCTTACTCTTCCCTAACTACCTATGTTCTAACTGTAGCACAAACACACTATTATGCTGCAGTTACTTATTCGATAACTAGCTGACGACAGGGGTGGCTGGGGCCTGTGTTTATGTCATGGCGGTAGGCAGAGACATTTTGAAATCATAAAACCCCCAACTCAACACAGGTGCGTAACAACAAAATGGAAACGCCTGTTTCATCAATGTCATGTCTATCAGTAAAGGGACTGCTCAAGTCACTTCTCAGAATTTAGAGTAAAATAAAGGGAGAGTTATATTATGAAAGAGGATGTTTGTACTAACAGCTCCTGCGATTCTCCTAGGGGCCTAGCTCCCCAGAACAAGCCAGAGCTCCAGAAGGTTCTGGAGCTGAGGAAGAGAGAGCAGGTTCTCAAGGCCCAGAGGGAGGAGCAGGAGGCCCACACCAAAAGGAGCGACCTGGAGATAGAATTAATGAAGAGACAACAGAAACTAGAACAGGTAAACACATTCACACACACATGCCTCCGCACACACACACTGTGATACACACACCCAACACTGTAAACCTACAGGTAACTGCCAACAGTTAGCAAATGAGGGATACAACGTATACTGAAAGCAGGTTATTCCACACAGGTGATTCCTGAGTTAAATAAAGGACCAATGCAGCCGTTTTTATCTGGGTAACAAATATACTGTGATTTTATATATATACATTTACATTTACATTTAACATTTAACATTTAAAGTCATTTAGCAGACGCTCTTATCCAGAGCGACTTACAAATTGGTGCATTCACCTTATGACATCCAGTGGAACAGCCACTTTACAATAGTGCATCTACATCTTTTAAGGGGGGTGAGAAGGATTACTTTATCCTATCCTATGTATTCCTTAAAGAGGTGGGGTTTCAGGTGTCTCCGGAAGGTGGTGATTGACTCCGCTGTCCTGGCGTCGTGAGGGAGTTTGTTCCACCATTGGGGGGCCAGAGCAGCGAACAGTTTTGACTGGGCTGAGCGGGAACTGTACTTCCTCAGTGGTAGGGAGGCGAGCAGGCCAGAGGTGGATGAACGCAGTGCCCTTGTTTGGGTGTAGGGCCTGATCAGAGCCTGAAGGTACTGAGGTGCCGTTCCCCTCACAGCTCCGTAGGCAAGCACCATGGTCTTGTAGCGGATGCGAGCTTCAACTGGAAGCCAGTGGAGAGAGCGGAGGAGCGGGGTGACGTGAGAGAACTTGGGAAGGTTGAACGCCAGACGGGCTGCGGCGTTCTGGATGAGTTGTAGGGGTTTAATGGCACAGGCAGGGAGCCCAGCCAACAGCGAGTTGCAGTAATCCAGACGGGAGATGACAAGTGCCTGGATTAGGACCTGCGCCGCTTCCTGTGTGAGGCAGGGTCGTACTCTGCGGATGTTGTAGAGCATGAACCTACAGGAACGGGCCACCGCCTTGATGTTAGTTGAGAACGACAGGGTGTTGTCCAGGATCACGCCAAGGTTCTTAGCGCTCTGGGAGGAGGACACAATGGAGTTGTCAACCGTGATGGCGAGATCATGGAACGGGCAGTCCTTCCCGGGAGGAAGAGCAGCTCCGTCTTGCCGAGGTTCAGCTTGAGGTGGTGATCCGTCATCCACACTGATATGTCTGCCAGACATGCAGAGATGCGATTCGCCACCTGGTCATCAGAAGGGGGAAAGGAGAAGATTAATTGTGTGTCGTCTGCATAGCAATGATAGGAGAGACCATGTGAGGTTATGACAGAGCCAAGTGACTTGGTGTATAGCGAGAATAGGAGAGGGCCTAGAACAGAGCCCTGGGGGACACCAGTGGTGAGAGCGCGTGGTGAGGAGACAGATTCTCGCCACGCCACCTGGTAGGAGCGACCTGTCAGGTAGGACGCAATCCAAGCGTGGGCCGCGCCGGAGATGCCCAACTCGGAGAGGGTGGAGAGGAGGATCTGATGGTTCACAGTATCGAAGGCAGCCGATAGGTCTAGAAGGATGAGAGCAGAGGAGAGAGAGTTAGCTTTAGCTGTGCGGAGCGCCTCCGTGATACAGAGAAGAGCAGTCTCAGTTGAATGACTAGTCTTGAAACCTGACTGATTTGGATCAAGAAGGTCATTCTGAGAGAGATAGAGGGAGAGCTGGCCAAGGACGGCACGTTCAAGAGTTTTGGAGAGAAAAGAAAGAAGGGATACTGGTCTGTAGTTGTTGACATCGGAGGGATCGAGTGTAGGTTTTTTCAGAAGGGGTGTAACTCTCGCTCTCTTGAAGACGGAAGGGATGTAGCCAGCGGTCAGGGATGAGTTGATGAGCGAGGTGAGGTAAGGGAGAAGGTCTCCGGAAATGGTCTGGAGAAGAGAGGAGGGGATAGGGTCAAGCGGGCAGGTTGTTGGGCGGCCGGCCGTCACAAGACGCGAGATTTCATCTGGAGAGAGAGGGGAGAAAGAGGTCAGAGCACAGGGTAGGGCAGTGTCAGCAGAACCAGCGGTGTCGTTTGACTTAGCAAACGAGGATCGGATGTCGTCGACCTTCTTTTCAAAATGGTTGACGAAGTCATCTGCAGAGAGGGAGGAGGGGGGGGAGGAGGATTCAGGAGGAAGGAGAAGGTGGCAAAGAGCTTCCTAGGGTTAGAGGCAGATGCTTGGAATTTAGAGTGGTAGAAAGTGGCTTTAGCAGCAGAGACAGAGGAGGAAAATGTAGAGAGGAGGGAGTGAAAGGATGCCAGGTCCGCAGGGAGGCGAGTTTTCCTCCATTTCCGCTCGGCTGCCCGGAGCCCTGTTCTGTGAGCTCGCAATGAGTCGTCGAGCCACGGAGCGGGAGGGGAGGACCGAGCCGGCCTGGAGGATAGGGGACATAGAGAGTCAAAGGATGCAGAAAGGGAGGAAAGGAGGGTTGAGGAGGCAGAATCAGGAGATAGGTTGGAGAAGGTTTGAGCAGAGGGAAGAGATGATAGGATAGAAGAGGAGAGAGTAGCGGGGGAGAGAGAGCGAAGGTTGGGACGGCGCGATACCATCCGAGTAGGGGCAGTGTGGGAAGTGTTGGATGAGAGGGAAAAGGATACAAGGTAGTGGTCGGAGACTTGGAGGGGAGTTGCAATGAGGTTAGTGGAAGAACAGCATCTAGTAAAGATGAGGTTGAGCGTATTGCCTGCCTTGTGAGTAGGGGGGGAAGGTGAGAGGGTGAGGTCAAAAGAGGAGAGGAGTGGAAAGGAGGCAGAGAGGAATGAGTCAAAGGTAGACGTGGGGAGGTTAAAGTCGCCCAGAACTGTGAGAGGTGAGCCATCCTCAGGAAAGGAGCTTATCAAGGCATCAAGCTCATTGATGAACTCTCCGAGGGAACCTGGAGGGCGATAAATGATAAGGATGTTAAGCTTGAAAGGGCTGGTAACTGTGACAGCATGGAATTCAAAGGATAGACAGATGGGTAAGGGGAGAAAGAGAGAATGACCACTTGGGAGAGATGAGGATCCCGGTGCCACCACCCCGCTGACCAGAAGCTCTCGGGGTGTGCGAGAACACGTGGGCGGACGAGGAGAGAGCAGTAGGAGTAGCAGTGTTATCTGTGGTGATCCATGTTTCCGTCAGTGCCAAGAAGTCGAGGGACTGTAGGGAGGCATAGGCTGAGATGAACTCTGCCTTGTTGGCCGCAGATCGGCAGTTCCAGAGGCTACCGGAGGCCTGGAACTCCACGTGGGACGTGCGCGCTGGGACCACCAGATTAGGGTGGCCGCGGCCACGCGGTGTGGAGCGTCTGTATGGTCTGTGCAGAGAGGAGAGAACAGGGATAGACAGACACATAGTTGACAGGCTACAGAAGAGGCTACGCTAATGCAAGGAGATTGGAATGACAAGTGGACTACACGTCTCGAATGTTCAGAAAGTTAAGCTTACGTAGCAAGAATCTTATTGACTAAAATGATTCAAATGATACAGTACTGATGAAGTAGGCTAGCTGGCAGTGGCTGCGTTGTTGACACTACACTAATCAAGTCGTTCCGTTGAGTGTAATAGTTTCTACAGTGCAGCTATTCGGGGGCTAGCTGGCTAGCTAGCAGTGTTGATTACGTTACGTTGCGTTAAAAGAACGACAATAGCTGGCTAGCTAACCTAGAAAATCGCTCTAGACTACACAATTATCTTTGATACAAAGACGGCTATGTAGCTAGCTATGTAGCTAGCTACGATCAAGCAAATCAAACCGTTGTGCTGTAATGAAATGAAATGAGCTCAGGGCTGCAGGTATCCTGTCTATATATGATCCCACAGTTGACAGTGCATGGCATAACAAAACCAAGCCATGGGGTTGAAGGAATTATCCATAGAGCTCTGATACAGGATTGTGTTGAGGCACAGCTCTGGGGGAGGGTACCAAAAAATGTATGCAGCATTAAAGGTCCCCAAGAACACAGTGGCCTCAATCATTCTTAAATGGAAGATGTTTGGAACCCCCAAGACTCTTCCTAGAGCTGGCTGCCCAGCCAAACTGAGCAATTAGGGGAGAAGGGCCTTGGTCAGGGAGGTAACCAAGAACCCGATGGTCACGCTGAGAGAGCTCCAGACTTCCTCTGTGGAATCTTCCAGAAGGACAACCATCTCAGCAGCACTCCACCAATCAAGCCTTTATGGTAGAGTGGCCTGATGGGAGCCACTCTTCAGTAAAAGGCACATGACAGCCCACTTAGAGTTTACCAAAAGGCACCTAAAGGACTCTGACCATGAGAAACAAGATTCTCTGGTCTTAAGAAACCAAGATTGAACTCTTTGGCCTGAATGCCAAGTGTCAAGGCTTCAGGAAAGCTGGCACCATCCCTATATTGAAGCATGGTGGTGGCAGCATCATGCTGTAGGGATGATTTTCAGCAGCAGGGACTGGGAGACTAGTCAGGATCGAGGGAAAGATGAACGGAGAAAAGTACAGAGATATTCTTGATAACCTGCTCCAAAGCGCTCAGGACCTCAGACTGGGGCGACGGTTCACCTTCCATCAAGACAACGACCCTAAACACACAGCCAAGTCAATAAAGGACTGGCTTCGGAACCAGTGGCCCAGCCAGAGCCCGGACTTGAACCTGATAGAACATCTCTAGAGAGACCTGAAAATAGATGTGCAGCGACGCTCCCCATCCAACCTGACAGAGCTCAAGAGGATCTGCACAGAGGAATGGGAGAAACTCCTTAAATTATAGGTGTGCCGAGCTTGTAGAGTCATTCCCAAGAAGACTCGCGGCTGTAATCGCTGCCAAAGGTGCTTTAACAAAGTACTGAGTGAAGGGTCGGAATACTTATAATAAAAAAATGAAATTATATTTATTGCATAAATGTCTAAATACCTGTTTTTGCTGGGTGATCCATGTGAGTGAGAGGTGCTTGGGAGCACACAGACAGGACAAGGGATTTATAAGTATTATATTCAGCCCAAGAGCACAACAGCCACTGGCCACAGAAGGCATGGACTTTTTTTAGGGGGCATTACGGCCACGCAAAGGGGATGCCGCCGGGAAATTTGAGGCATTACCAAGTACTTGTCAAATTGTGAATGAGAGACTGATGAAGTGTGTGCAACCTGCGCAAAAAAACTAAGCAGAGCTCATGCCTTCATTAGTTGCATCATGTAGCCTTGTACAAATCAAAACATATAGCCCAACATTTGTATTGCATCTGAAGTTACATTAATAACTCTAAATTAATTATATAGCAGGACTTGTTTCTTTGTTAACTGCTCAACACAGAGTAGCCGATTGTATGCACTCCCTCAAATCGTTTGGAGACAATATCCTTTATTTTTTCAGCTATGTTCAAATGTATTCTTGATACTGTTTGTTTCTAAATAGAGTAAAAACTCACCAATAATTAGTAAAGCTCAAACCAAGTTATTTACTCAATGGGTCAAACAGCTGAAAGACTACGAATTTGGGTGAAGTATCCTCCTTCCCTCTAAACATTACATCTTTATTGCTAGGTAGGAATTGAAGTGATGCAGACAATAAACTGTTCCTTCTCCCTTAATGTGACCTGACCCTGGCCCCCATTCCTCACTAATCCACATATCTCCACCTTTATCAGTGACTGCAACCATGTGATTGCCTTTCCATTACTCAATACATTCCAAGCTTAATTGCCTCCACCATATACATTCCTCCTACAGATAACCATTAACTTCTGGTGTAGAAACCAGACTATAGCACTCCTCATTTCCATAGGATACCTGATATTTAAAAATGTTTCAAGTTTAGGAGTCAGAACCCATCAATACTATAAAATGACATAAAATAATGCCACAGAAATCTAAGCAAATCTTGTCTGCCAAATGAACTAGTGTAGCCCATAGCCATATGCAATAGCCAGATCAGGGCCTAACATAAGGACAACTCAGAGTATGCTATTCTGTTCTTCTGAAATAGACTACATTTTCTTCATATCATGTTTCTTTAGACCTATCTAAAATAAATAATGGATTTATTTGACTTTTTAAAAAATCTACCAAAATGTTCCAAAGGTCTGCATCAGTGGCTTGTAGGCTATGCATGGAAGCCAGGCGATGCTAAATGTATTTGTTCATTACCGTGAGATTGGCAGTCATTTGCTTGACAAACACCGTCTGACAAAATGGTATGACCACCATAGCCCAAGTCTCACACACAGATCACCCTGATTCAATACTGGTAGCTCAACACACACACAAGTTTCAGCAAACTTTGTATGAACATAAGATTCAACAACTGAGACATAAACTGAACAAGTTCAAAAGTCAAAAGTAACAGTTAGTATCTGGTGTGGCCACCAACTGCAAGCACTGCATCAGATTTGCCAGTTCTTGCTGTGAGATGTTATCCCAATCTTCCACCAAGGCAACTGCAAGTTCCCGGACATTTCTGGAGGGAATGGCCCAAGCCCTCACCCTCCGATCCAACAAGGTTACCACATGAGGGAGGAGGATGTCTTCCCTGTAACGCATAGCGTTGAGATTGCCTGCAATGACAACAGGATCAGTCCGATGATGCTGTGACACGCCGCCCCAGACCATGACGGACCCTCCACCTCCAAATCGATCCCGCTCCAGAGTACAGGCCTCTGTAACTCTCATTCCTTCGACGATAAACTTGAATCCGACCATTACCCCTGGTGAGACAAAACCGTGACTCGTCAGTGAAGAGCACTTTTTCCAGTCCTGTCTGGTCCAACGACGGTGGGTTTGTGCCTATAGGCGACGTTGTTGCTGGTGATGTCTGTCTGGTGAAGACCTGCCTTACAACAGGCCTACAAGCCCTCAGTCCAGCCTCTCTCAGCCTATTGCGGACAGTTTGAGCACTGATGGAGCGATTGTACATTCCTGGTGTAACTTAGACAGTTGTTGTTGCCATCTTGTACCTGTCGATCCTGTGTAGGTGTTACACGTGGTCTGCCACTGCGAAGACAATCATGTCCGTCCTGTCTCCCTGTAGCGCTGTCTTTGGCGTCTCACAGTATGGACATAGCAATTTATTGACCTGGCCACATCTGCAGCCCTTATGCCTTCTTGCAGCATGCCTAAGGCACGTTCACACAGATGAGCAGGGACCCTGGGCATCTTTTTTTGAGTTTTTCAGAGTCAGTAGAAAGGCCTCTTTAGTGTCCTAAGTTTTCATAACTATGACCTTATTTGTCTACTGTCTGTAAGCTGTTAGTGTCTTAACGACCGTTCCACAGGTGCATGTTCATTAATTGTTTATGGTTCATTGAACAAGCATGGTGTTAGAGCCGATTTGGACATATTTGTATAAAAGACTGAACATATGGAGCTCCATGTATATTTGTGTAAATATATTAATGTAAATGATGAAATATTAGGTACGTACCTTTATTATTTATATTTACCTGATTGAGATATATTCATTTGTTGTTAGTGTAACTCAGCCATTTGGCCCCCCCTCTTGCCTGTTCATTGTATTATGGTAAGTGTGTTAGGATAAAGGCAGGAAGTTGGGCCTTCGGGAGAGGGAGTCCTTGCTAGATGCGGGAGCGGTATAGTTTTTTGACCATACAGACAGGTCATAATATGTATGTTCCATATCAAGTATTCTATGCTTTAAGTTGATGGGAGAATCATTTATTTGTTAGATATAAGAAGAATAAACATTTTTGTTGCACCATATCCCTGGATGTCATGGAATGTTTGGCCGTTTGGAAACCTTGAGTGTGGACTGTATGCGTACCAAGCAACCCCGCTTCAGGCTTGGGCAGTGGCTATGGTAAAGACGAAAGGAATCCACTACAATCAAGTCAAAAAACTCTGCGAATGATTACTATCGGAAGGAAATCTCCGGATCGGACACACGCTGGATATTGTTCTATTTGTAATTGCATTCGGATCGTAAGGACAGCTCGCTTGGAAGGATTTGAACTCCTAGAATTCGCCAGCCGTGAGTAACCACTGCGAATGAATGAGCTGCCCTGTTCAATGCGATCGTTTGATCATGCATATTATGGAAGCGCAAATGTGCTTTTAAGTTGAATGTTTGATAAACTTGGGAATGGAATTCAAAAGACCGCGCTGTGAAAACAATTAAGAAGTTTAAGTTTGGGAAACACTGAGATCCTACGCACAATGTAGCCTAATCTTATGTCTAATATTTGGCCTAACGTGGAAATGCAATGCATCAACGCAACAAATTGCAATCTAAGGATCTAAAGATACTGCGTGTTTAAACTTCATTAAAGGGACAACTTATAATGGGTTGAAATGTTTAAAACGCATCTAAAATGCCGAACTTGCACATGTTCAATTCAAAATGGGTCAATATGCTGAAATGGAGGACTGTGTTTTAAAGCATTAAAGGAGGTCTAAAGGGGCATTACGTTTAACAATCAAAAACCAACAACTGTGTCATTGTAAATTGAATGAACTAAAAGTGAATGATGGAGGATGAAATCCCAAATAAGACTCCACTGGAGAGGGCAGAGGAGCATCTAAATTCACTCTATGCAGCCCGGAGAGGCAAACTTGGAGTGTGTACACACAAAATGAATGAAATAAAAGCCCTTCTTGTTGATGGAGGAAACATTGAAACTGTGGATGAGAGTCTTGAAGCATTCCATGCTGTTCTCAATGACTTTAAGAATGCTCATAATTCTGTGCTAGAGCTGGTCACAGAGGAGGAACACGAACAGGAGAGCATTAACTATTATCAACCAAGAATGAGAACTTATGAACATTTCCTGAAAGAGGTGGAAATATGGAAAAAAGCTGAAATCGAGCCACATTTCCGATGTGTCAAAAACATCAAGTAAAACAAAGTCTTCTAAAACTGCTTCCTCAGTGTCCTCTGCACGCCTAAAAGCTGAGGCAGAACGAGCAGCTCTACTAGCTTGCCAAGCATCATTACAGGACAAGCATGCATTGGAACTGGAGAAAGCTCAACTGAATGTTAGAATGGAAAAAATGGCACTGGAAACGGACATAGCAGCATATAATGCCAAACTGAAGGTTCTGGAGAGTGTTGAGTCACCTTCTCAATCCCATTCTGTGGCAGCCCATTTTCTAAGCCAAGAAGATGGAATGAACTCTTATTATGAGAACCAGGAACCCGAGGTCTATAAGGAACCTGAACCATCACCTGTTGCATTTTCTGCATTAGGTGCAGTTCCAAAGACCCCACTACAAAGAGTTTTACAACAACCGACCACAAAGCCATCAAAACCTATTCAGAAAACAGTCATAAACCACACCCATCAGCAGCCAACATCAAGGTCTAGCAATCAGCACAGAATCAACACTGCGGGTATCAGCCATAATACCAGCCATGATAACCTCTCTACTGTCATGCAAAGGCAGAATGAAATTGCTGACCACCTTGTACTACAGCACAAACAGGCCACACTCCCTGTTAGGGAGATACCTATGTTTGACGGTGATCCTCTAAACTTTAGGCCATGTATGCGTGCATTTGAGCATGGAATAGAAGATAAGAGAAGCAGTCACCAGGATAGGCTCTATTACCTGGAACAGTACACCTCTGGTCAGCCCAAGGATCTGGTCCGTAGTTGTCTGCATATGGAAGCCAGAAGAGGCTATGCAGAGGCTAAGAGGTTGTTAAAGGAACACTTTGGCAATGAAATTAAAGTCACCACTGCTTACATGGAAAAAGCTTGGAACTGGATACACATCAAACCGGATGATGGAAAGGGACTGGGTGGCTATGCACTCTATCTTAGAGGATGCTGTAACGCTATGCAAGACCTACAGAACATGGAAGAGCTTAATCTTCCCTCCAACATAAAGTTGATCATGTCAAAACTTCTCTACAAACTAAGGGAAAAATGGAGGTCTACAGCATGTGATATGTTAGAGAGAAGACACCCGAGGGCCCAGTTCAGTGACCTTGTGACGTTCATGGAAAAACAGGCCAAAATACTGCAGGATCCGTTGTACGGAGATATCCAAGATCCCCTTTCCAACAAAGTTTTTTAAAACCAAAACAGAAGCTGACTTTAAACAGCAGTTCAAGTCCAAGTGTAGGGGAAGCAGCTTTGCCACTGCAGTAGATGTAGTGGCAGATTGTGACTCGGAAAAACCTCTAAAAGAACAAACATTCAAAGTCAAGAAACCAGGTGCCTACCCTTCTGATGCTCCCAGTATCTCATGTGTATTTTGCGCTGGTGAGCATTTCCTGGTCGACTGCCAACAGGTGAAGGCACAGCCACATGAAGCCAAGGTTGAGTTTCTGAGATCAAAAGGCCTTTGTTTTGGCTGTTTGAGAGGACACTTAATCAAAGAATGTAAAAGAAGGATGACCTGTCAGAAATGTCAAAGAAAGCACCCCACTATCCTGTACATTGAAGGAAGAGAGATTTAGATCTCTGAAGGCAGATACGAGGGGTGTAGCGGTAAAGCGGGAGGAGACTGTCAGCAGTGCTCTTGTTTCACTGGAAGCTGGTGAAGATACCGGGGCCGGTGTACAGATTGTGCATTTGCGATTGTGCCTGTTCAAGTAAAGATGGCAAATGGAAGCAAGTCTACGTTAACCTATGCATTTCTCGATTCTGGTAGCTCAGCAACATTTTGTACGGAGAGACTCATGAGGCAGTTGCAAGCTAAAGGCAGTGAGACTGAAATTCTGCTACGCACAATGGGGCTGGAGGGTCCTACCAAGAGCTTTGAGATATCTGGATTAGAGATTGGCAATGTGGAAGGTGACACATTTCTTGCATTACCAAAGGTCTACACCCAAAATAAGATCCCAGTGACAAGAGAGAACATTCCCACTCAGAAAGATCTCAAAAGGTGGCCATACCTGAAAGAAGTTCAGTTGAAGGAAATTGAGGATCGTAGGTTTATGGAGATCGTATCAAGCTCCATAACCCTCAAAGACCATCACTACTACTTACCGTTGCCCTTTCGCAAAACAGATGTAGTCCTGCCAAACAATCGTGACATGGCAAAGCAGCGGGCTCTAAATATTATCAGGAAATTCAAGAAGGACAAAGGTTACGCTGCAGAGTACAAAGGCTCCATGGAAGAGATGATAACAAAAGGTTACGCCAAGAAGGTACCACAAGAACAGCTCCTCAGAGAGAAAGGCAAGGTATGGTACATACCACACCATGGCGTTCACCATAAGCGCAAAGGAACGATACGAGTAGTGTTTGACTGTTCATCATCCTATAAAGGTATATCTCTTAAAAGTGAACTCCTTCAAGGCCCTGACCTGGCAAACACTCTTATAGGAGTCTTGCTAAGATTTCGGCAAGAGCACATTGCCATGATGGCAGATATCGAAGGAATGTTCCATCAAGTACGTGTCCATGAAGATTACTTAGACTTCCTGCGATTCCTATGGTGGCCGGATGGTGATACTAACAAAATATTGGAGGAGTACAGAATGACGGTACATCTTTTTGGTGCTATATCCTCTCCAAGTTGTGCAAACTTTGCACTGCGAAAGACTGCAGAAGACAACTGTGAGAGGTACGATGAAGAGGTAATTCAAACAGTCAAGTCCAACTTCTATGTTGATGACTGCCTCAAGTCAGTGGCCACAGAAGAACAAGCCATAGCTCTCACGAAAAACCTCAGGGATGTGTGCTCTCAGGGTGGGTTCAAATTGACCAAGTGGGTCAGCAATAGCCGCACTGTGCTGGCTTCTATCCCTGATGAACACAAAGCCAAGCAGATAAAAGAACTGGACCTGGACAGAGAAAAGCTGCCTGTTGAAAGAGCACTTGGAATCCGATGGAACATTGAAAGTGATGCCTTTACCTTCCGAGTCACTGTCAAGAACAGACCCCTTACACAAAGAGGTATTCTCTCAACTGTCAGCTCTATTTATGATCCTTTAGGTTTCCTCGCCCCATTTGTATTAAAGGCAAAGCAAATCCTTCAAGTGCTCTGCAAGCTAAAGTGTGGATGGGACGAAGTCATCCCTGAAGAACACTCTATTTCATGGCAGAGATGGCTCTCAGAGCTGGACCAGCTCTCCAGATTCCAGATAGACAGGCGTATGATGCCTGAGAACTTTGGTCAAGTCAAGACGGCACAGCTGCATCACTTCGGTGATGCAAGTGAACAAGGTTATGGCACAGCAAGTTACCTTATGTTCACAAACGGTATGGAAAAGGTTCACATTGCATTCATACTGGGGAAATCAAGGGTGACTCCACTCAAGCAGATGACAATCCCCAGACTGGAACTTGCTGCAGCAACATTGGCAGTGCGAGTGGACAGGATGTTAAAGTTGGAGCTCCAGATTGAACTTGAGGAGTCAACTTTTTGGACAGACAGCCAGTCTGTGCTAAAATACATACGCAATGATACCAAGAGATTCCATACCTTTGTGGCTAATAGGGTTGCTATGATCCGTGACCTATCGAAAGCAAAACAGTGGAGGTATTTGAACTCAACACAACCCAGCCGATGATGCCTCAAGAGGATTAAACGTTGAAATGTTCCTGAACTCAAAGAGATGGTGTAATGGACCAGAATTCCTGGAGAAAACAGAAACTCAATGGCCGAAAGTCCCCGAGGAGCTTGGCTCCATCCCTCCGGATGATCCAGAGGTGAGAAAAGACGTAATCGTAAACCATACAAGTGTGGAAGAAAAGAGTCCAACCAGCAAACTGATTGAGTACTATTCAACATGGAACAGCTTGAAGAAAGCAGTTGCCTGGATGCTGAAACTGAAGAAACGTCTTTTACAGTTAAGCCAGAAAAGGAAAATTCTCTCTCAAACTGGTCCAGATCAGAGTCTGACAAACTCACTGAAGGAACAAATTGACAAGTTCAAACTGACGTTTGGAAAAGAAAGTCTGTCTGTGGATGACCTAGATGAAGCAGAAAAGGTCATCATCCGATTTGAACAACGGCAGCACTTTAAACAAGAAATTGCACTAGTTGTGAAAGGAACACAATGTGTCAAGAGAAGTGGCTCAATCTGTAAGCTTGATCCAATTATTGACAATGGCATTCTGAGAGTAGGAGGAAGGTTAAGCAAAACTGCTATGCCTACGGAACTAAAGAATCCTATGATCCTGCCCAAAGACTCCTACATCTCTAGACCGATCTTACTCCACATCCATGAGCAGGTTGGCCACTCTGGGAGAGGTCACATGCTTTCTAGACTTCGCCAGCGATATTGGATACCCTGTGCCAACTCTTTAGCAAGGAAGATCCTTAAGAGCTGTGTCTTTTGCAGGCGGATGCAAGCTAGAGCTGGAGAACAGAATGGCCGACCTTCCACAAGATCGGGTGTCGCCTGATTTGCCGCCTTTCACCCATGTGGGCATAGATTACTTCGGCCCCATAGAGGTGAAGCGAGGCCGCGTTCATGTGAAGCGGTATGGTGTGATCTTTACTTGCCTCGTGAGTCGAGCTGTCCATCTAGAAGTTGCTAGTTATCTGGATACTGATTCCTGCATCAATGCCCTGCGCAGGTTCATCTGTCGAAGGGGCCCAGTAACAAGTATCAGAACAGACAATGGCACCAACTTTGTTGGAACACACAGAGAGCTAGGAGAAGCTATGAAAGAGCTGGATCACAACAAGATTCAAAATGAATTACTGAAGGAAGGAGTGACATGGTCATTCAACCCTCCCTCTGGAGCCCACCATGGGGGGGTATGGGAGAGGTTGATCCGACTGGTGAAAAAGATCCTCTATTCAGTCCTTAAAGAGCAAGTACTGAATGATGAGGCTTTGTAGACAGCCTTGTGTGAAGTTGAGGCGATTGTGAACGACAGACCAATCACTACTGTAACAAATGACCCTAATGATCTAGAACCCCTGACTCCGAACCATCTGCTTCATCTGAAAGCTAAGCCAGTCCTGCCACCAGGACTATTCCAGAGAAGCGACCTATACTCATGAAGGAGATGGAAGCAAGTACAATATATCACTGACCTCTTCTGGAAGAGATGGATCAGGGAGTATCTTCCACTTATGCAGGAGCGGAACAAGTGGAACAAAACTATGACAAACTTCAGTCCTGGTGACCTCGTGGTCATCGTCGATGACACCGCCCCAAGGAACTCTTGGCTAATGGGGTGTGTGGTGGAGGCTTTGCCAGGGGCCAAAGGTCTTGTCCGGAGCGTCATGGTTAAGACTAAGACCAATATCTTACAGAGACCTATCAATAAACTCTGTCTGCTCCTTGAGGCGACGGAGTGACACACACACACACACACACACACACACACACACACACACACACACACACACACACACACAGTGCTCCATCTTAGAATCACGTGCACCCCTGATTCGTTGATCAAATCAAAATCAAATTTTATTTGTCACATACACATGGTTAGCAGATGTTAAATGCGAGTGTAGCGAAATGCTTGTGCTTCTAGTTCCGACAATGCAGTGATAACCAACAAGTAATCTAACTAACAATTCCAAAACTACTGTCTTATACACAGTGTAAGGGGATAAGGAACATGTACATAAGGATATATGAATGAGTGATGGTACAGAGCAGCATACAGTAGATGGTATCGAGTACAGTATATACATATGAGATGAGTGTGTAGACAAAGTAAACAAAGTGGCATAGTTAAAGTGGCTAGTGATACATGTGTTACATAAGGATGCAGTCGATGATGTAGAGTACAGTATATACATATGCATATGAGATGAATAATGTAGGGTAAGTAACATTATATAAGGTAGCATTGTTTAAAGTGGCTAGTGATATATTTACATAATTCCCATCAATTCCCATTATTAAAATGGCTGGAGTTGGGTCAGTGTCAATGACAGTGTGTTGGCAGCAGCCACTCACTGTTAGTGGTGGCTGTTTAACAGTCTGATGGCCTTGAGATAGAAGCTGTTTTTCAGTCTCTCGGTCCCAGCTTTGATGCACCTGTACTGACCTCGCCTTCTGGATGATAGCGGGGTGAACAGGCAGTGGTTCGGGTGGTTGATGTCCTTGATGATCTTTATGGCCTTCCTGTAACAACGGGTGGTGTAGGTGTCCTGGAGGGCAGGTAGTTTGCCCCCGGTGATGCGTTGTGCAGTCCTCACTACCCTCTGGAGAGCCTTACGGTTGAGGGCGGAGCAGTTGCCGTACCAGGCGGTGATACAGCCCGCCAGGATGCTCTCGATTGTGCATCTGTAGAAGTTTGTGAGTGCTTTTGGTGACAAGCCGAATTTCTTCAGCCTCCTGAGGTTGAATAGGCGCTGCTGTGCCTTCTTCACGACGCTGTCAGTGTGAGTGGACCAATTCAGTTTGTCTGTGATGTGTATGCCGAGGAACTTAAAACTAGCTACCCTCTCCACTACTGTTCCATCGATGTGGATAGGTGGGTGTTCCCTCTGCTGTTTCCTGAAGTCCACAATCATCTCCTTAGTTTTGTTGACGTTGAGTGTGAGGTTATTTTCCTGACACCACACTCCGAGGGCCCTCACCTCCTCCCTGTAGGCCGTCTCGTCGTTGTTGGTAATCAAGCCTACCACTGTTGTGTCGTCCGCAAACTTGATGATTGAGTTGGAGGCGTGCGTGGCCACGCAGTCGTGGGTGAACAGGGAGTACAGGAGAGGGCTCAGAACGCACCCTTGTGGGGCCCCGTGTTGAGGATCAGCGGGGAGGAGATGTTGTTGCCTACCCTCACCACCTGGGGGCGGCCCGTCAGGAAGTCCAGTACCCAGTTGCACAGGGCGGGGTCGAGACCCAGGGTCAGGGTCTCGAGCTTGATGGTACTATGGTGCTTGGAGGGTACTATGGTGTTGAATGCCGAGCTGTAGTCGATGAACAGCATTCTCACATAGGTATTCCTCTTGTCCAGGTGGGTTAGGGCAGTGTGCAGTGTGGTTGAGATTGCATCGTCTGTGGACCTATTTGGGCGGTAAGCAAATTGGAGTGGGTCTAGGGTGTCAGGTAGGGTGGAGGTGATATGGTCCTTGACTAGTCTCTCAAAGCACTTCATGATGACGGAAGTGAGTGCTACGGGGCGGTAGTCGTTTAGCTCAGTTACCTTAGCTTTCTTGGGAACAGGAACAATGGTGGCCCTCTTGAAGCATGTGGGAACAGCAGACTGGTATAGGGATTGATTGAATATGTCCGTAAACACACCGGCCAGCTGGTCTGCGCATGCTCTGAGGGCGCGGCTGGGGATGCCGTCTGGGCCTGCAGCCTTGCGAGGGTTAACACGTTTAAATGTCTTACTCACCTCGGCTGCAGTGAAGGAGAGACCGCATGTTTCCGTTGCAGGCCGTGTCAGTGGCACTGTATTGTCCTCAAAGCGGGCAAAAAGTTATTTAGTCTGCCTGGGAGCAAGACATCCTGGTCCGTGACTGGGCTGGATTTCATCTTGTAGTCCGTGATTGACTGTAGACCCTGCCACATGCCTCTTGTGTCTGAGCCATTGAATTGAGATTCCACTTTGTCTCTGTACTGACGCTTAGCTTGTTTAATAGCCTTGCGGAGGGAATAGCTGCACTGTTTGTATTCAGTCATGTTGCCAGACACCTTGCCCTGATTAAAAGCAGTGGTTCGCGCTTTCAGTTTCACGCGAATGCTGCCATCAATCCACGGTTTCTGGTTAGGGAATGTTTTTATCGTTGCTATGGGAACGACATCTTCGACGCACGTTCTAATGAACTCGCACACCGAATCAGCGTATTCGTCAATATTCCCATCTGACGCAATACGAAACATGTCCCAGTCCACGTGATGGAAGCAGTCTTGGAGTGTAGAGTCAGCTTGGTCTGACCAGCGTTGGACAGACCTCAGCGTGGGAGCCTCTTGTTTTAATTTCTGCCTGTAGGCAGGGATCAGCAAAATGGAGTCGTGGTCAGCTTTTCCGAAAGGGGGGCGGGGCAGGGCCTTATATGCGTCGCGGAAGTTAGAGTAACAATGATCCAAGGTTTTACCACTCCTGGTTGCGCAATCGATATGCTGATAAAATTTAGGGAGTCTTGTTTTCAGATTGGCTTTGTTAAAATCCCCAGCTACAATGAATGCAGCCTCCGGATAAATGTTTTCCAGTTTAAAGAATCCTTGATGTCGTACTCTTACATTATTTGATGTCATACATTTTTGGACGTCAAACTCTTGACATTTTTCGAAGTTGAACACCTTTACACTTCAACTCAGACTGAGATCTATGGACTATTTTCCTATATGGTACCTTGTATATTTGTATATAGCTATGAACTGTAATAGTGCTCTGGTATAGAATGTTTTGTGTATTGGCTCTACGTTTGAAAGTAATTGTTGTGCATTCAGTGCAGTCAACAATTAGGGGCCGGTATGTTAGAGCCGATTTGGACATATTTGTATAAAAGACCGAACATATGGAGCTCCATGTATATTTGTGTAAATATATTAAATATTAATGTAAATGATGAAATATTAGGTACGTACCTTTATGATTTATATTTACCTGATTGAGATATATTAATTTGTTGTTAGTGTAACTCAGCCATTTGGCCCCCCCTCTTGCCTGTTCATTGTATTGTGTTAAGTGTGTTAGGATAAAGGCAGGAAGTTGGGCCTTCGGGAGAGGGAGTCCTTGCTAGATGCGGGAGCGGTATAGTTTTTTGACCATACAGACATACAGACAGGTCATAATATGTATTTTCCATATCAAGTATTCTATGCTTTAAGTTGATGGGGAGAATAATTTATTTGTTAGATATAAGAAGAATAAACATTTTTGTTGCACCATATCCCTGGATGTCATGGAATGTTTGGCCGTTTGGAAACCTTGAGTGTGGACTATGCGTACCAAACAACCCCGCTTCAGGCTTGGGCAGTGGCTATGGTAAAGACGAAAGGAAGCCACTACACATGGGAAACTGTTTAATGCCTTTACTCTGAAGAGTTTTGAAAGATAGGGTCCTGAACAAGGGAAGTTTATTTTTTTGAGTTTACAAGCTAAAATGTACTTGTACTAATATTTAACCTAATATACTTCTCTGTCTGTGTTTTAGCTGGAGTTGGACCAGCAGAAGGATGAGGAGGAGCAGGAGAACACCCCTGAATTTGTGAAGATGAAGAGCAATCTTAGGAGGACCAAGCAGGAGGCTAATGGGGAGGAACGTACCACTTAGGGGCCCATGGGGGGGAATGTTTGAGAGAGAAGGAGAGGGCAACTGTGTACATAGAGGTATGTTTGTGCAGAGTCTATGGCACATGTCATCTGAGGTGGAATTCACTTCCTGATTCTGATTTTTTTCCGACCCTGTTGAGAAAGACCATAGACAATTTTGTCTGCCTACTAAATACCAACAGTACTACAGACCTCTTTGTCTGTCTGCTACAGCACTCACCACAGGCAGTGACCAAGGAAACTTAACCACGTCAGCTTCTCTCACCAACAGACAGACTTTGCAGAGAAGAGAATCCTCTATAGACTACAGACTGCTTTGTCTGCCTGCTGTAGTACTCACATCAGCATCTCCACTCAACACACAGACAGAGAGGAGACTTAACATGGACACAAAACACAGAACATGCTACACATGGACAGTCAACCAGTCTTCTTGGGAAGCCTGATGCAGGGACAAACAGAACCCACACAGTTTCCATTCCCTCTCTCCTGTCTGCTCCTTTCTCTCCGGCCACAGAAAGTTCTCCTTCTGTTATTGTTGTCGTTGTTTTCATTTTCAGAACCCAGAATAGAAAAGCGGACACTGGATGGACTCTTAAAACTGTGTTTTGTAAAAATGCCAAATTAATGTGCTGTTATTTATGTTTGTTTGAAGTATTTTAGCCCCATGTAGGGAGTGTGTGAGACATCTGTTTAGTTTTACAGCTCAATGTGTGGAACCTGAGCAGGACAGGACGAGTGTTTGTGTGAAAACACCCAGGTTACTTTTTTATTTTTTATCACCAACATACCACTTCCTCAGCTAATGCTATTTGAAGCAATACTAGAAACCCTTTCAAGTGTGAGACTTTTCTTTCTATAATTATAATGCGTTCTATATTTTTTTTTTGTATGAATAAAAGTGACATTAAATCAGTGGTGGTGGTTGGAATAATTGTTCTTCCTCTGTCAACCATGGTTACCTGCAAGGAAACACGTGGCGTCATCATTGCTTTGCAAAAAAAAACGCTTCACTGGCAAGGATACTGCTGCCAGTAAGATTGCACCTAAATCAACCATTTATTGGATCATCAAGAACTTCAAGGAGAGCGGTTCAATTGTTGTGAAGGCTTCAGGGAGCCCAAGAAAGTCCAGCAAGCGCAAGGACTGTTTCCTAAAGTTGATTCAGCTCGGGGCACCACCAGTACAGAGCTTGCTCAGGATTGTCAGCAGGCAGGTGTGAGTGCATCTGCACGCACAGTGAGGCAAAGACTTTTGGAGGATGGCCTGGGGTCAAGAAGGGCAGCAAAGAAGCCACTTCTCTCCAGGAAAAACATCAGGGACAGACTGATATTCTGCAAAAGGTACAGGGATTGGACTGCTGAGGACTGGGGTAAAGTAATTGTCTTTGATGAACCCCCTTTGTTTGGGGAAAAAAGCTTGTCCGGAGAAGACAAGGTGAGCGCTACCATCAGTCCTGTGTCATGCCAACAGTAAAGCATCCTGAGACCATGTGTGGGGTTGCTTCTCAGACAAGGGAGTGGGCTAACTCACAATTTTGCCTAAGAACACAGCCATGAATAAAGAATGGTACCAACACATCCTCCAAAACATCGATATTTTGGGTCCATGGCCAGGAAACTCCCCAGACCTTAATCCCATTGAGGATGTGGCCCAGAAGTTAATTGACAGCATGCCAGGGCAGATTGCAGAGGGCTTGAAAAAGAAGGGTCAACACTGCAAATATTGACTCTTTGCATCAACTTCATGTAGTTGTCAATAAAAGCCTTTGACACTTATGAAATGCTTGTTATTATACTTCAGTATTCCATAGTAACATCTGACAAAAATATCTAAAGACACTGAAGCAGCAAATTTCGTGGAAGTTCATATTTGTCATTCTCAAAACCTTTGGCCACGACTAGGATTTCCAGGTCAGTTTAGCAGTAAACTTCTAGATATGGCTAACTAGCTAACTAGCTTGCTAACCTAGCCAATGAAATGTGTGTTTTGTGAGGGAGAGAGAAAGTCATAAATTATGCTAGTTACTACCCCTGGTAATTTGGCCAAATAACCGTGTGTGAGAGAAATAGTAATAGAAATTATGGTTAACACTTTCCCTGATCAGTTGGTCAGATAAGTGTGTCTGTGTGTACAGTAGGTGACATGTCCATGTTCGCTATCTAATAACTATAGTTATGCTAGGTGATGGTTTGGCTTATGTACTCATGGCTATGTAGAAGAAGACTGTAGGAGGGAATGGAGAGGACTCACGGACAGGTATCAGAGCGAGGGGCAGAGAAGAAGATGTCCGGGTCAGCAGCTTCAGGCGCTTCTGCTACATTTTCTATTTTCTGGATCCATTTATTGTGCCTAGAGAAACAAGTGGAAATTTTACAGCCAGACTCTCCAACGTTATCTGTAAGTGCGACCACTTCCTTCACCGGTGCAGCTACAGAGTGACCCTCTACGTCATCTTCAGTATGTCCACCACCGGTGCAGAGTGACCCTCTACGTCATCTTCAGTATGTCCACCACCGGTGCAGAGTGACCCTCTACGTCATCTTCAGTATGTCCACCACCGGTACAGCGTGACCCTCTACGTCATCTTCAGTATGTCCACCACCGGTGCAGAGTGACCCTCTACGTCATCTTCAGTATGTCCTCCACCGGTATTTAGTAAACATAAATCTCACCTTCTATGGTATTATGTATTGCTTGTATGTGTTGTTTTTCTCTTCCGTAGCAGAGATGGAGTCAAGATAGCCGACCAGCTCACAGGAACGACAGGAAGGAGAGAGTTGTTGTTTTTACCTCCCTCATTGTACCTTTCCTTTCACACACACGTGTCAATTCTGTTTAAATTCTGTCAATTTATAAAGTTAATTGTTACTAAATTCTTAGGAGAGCATTCATTGTTAGTGTTACATAGATTTCTGAATTGACTGAAGTGAAACTCACACACCAGAGAATTCACAGATGCTCTTGTTGGTCTAAAGGTGAATAGATTTCTTTAATTTAAGACCACCTGAAATCCAGGGTATTGGAACTGTTTGTGTTATGGCTACACATTATTTTCAGAGACAGAGACAAACACTGCTCTTCTCCTCGAGGCACCTCACCTGTTCAATGCCCCGCCCTTTTATCTCCCTCTGCCTGAGGAGGCTGTCGAGATGAATGGTGGTGGCTAACCATAAGAATGGAGCCAAGGCAGATAGAGGGAAGAAGGCAGGCAGACTGGTGAGGGGGTGGGTTGACTCTGTATTACTCTCTCTCCATGGGAGAATCTCAACCATAATTCCTTGACTCCTCACGTCCTCTCCTCACCACCTTCTCAAAGCTCCATTGGAGGAGAAGGTCAGAGAGGGTCTCTGTCAGGTTCCTTCATGCTGACCTCCAATGGGTTTTCAGTGGAAGGTGAGGACAGAGGACGGAATCAAAGGAAATGCAACTGAGATTTTCCAACTGTCCTTATTCCGCTTACCATGTCCTTGTTAGTAAGTAAATAGTTACTCAATACTTAAGATAGCATTCATTATTAGTTTGAAAATTGACTGAATTGAAACTCACACTGGAGAATTCAGCTGCTCTTGTTCTTTTACAAGACTAAAGGTGAAATGTGTGATTACCTGTATTGTGGCTATGCATTCCCTTTTAGTTGTGCCAAAAATACATGCTCTTGTTTTTATTTTATAGATTACAGGTGATTTGTCTTCAATTTTTTTTTTTTACATATACATACATGCGTGCACACACACACACCCCATTCAATAATGCACATACCAGTCATGTTCTTTCCTGTACTTTCTCCTGTAATGTTTTTCATTTAATTTGTTTTTTAGTATATCAATTAGATCTGCAAAGGTGTACGGAGGAAAGAGTCTTAAGACTAGATGAAAGTAAAAACCCAATCTCTTCCTAATTCATTTTTTTGTCCACCTGCATTTTGTTGTCAGACCAGTGAAGATGGTGGAAAACTGTACTAATTGTATTTACCCTAGATTACCCTTTCCCATTGTTATCAACCTAACTGTATGTCGTATAACCTTATTTAGAGCTCCTGCTCACCTGATGTACCATGCCAGGTACATATAATACTGATGTTAGAGGGAAGAGGTTAGTGTGGTCTTTACTCTCAAATTCACTTAATGACTTACAAATGAAGAGAGACAATGAGCCATTAAATAATCTGAGGAATTGTATTTTATGGACAACGGTGGATGTTTCTTTAAAATAATCTTCACTCCACAGCATGCTGCCATGGGACTTCACGGGCTGGCCATGAGATGTGTGGTCAGCTTCTCCCTCACCTGGAGTGCCTGTCTGCAGTCGTTGTTAGTGACCATTTATTTGGCAGTTGGGGAAAGACAGGTGGAAATCCCACCTCCAGGAACTCAGCAGCTGGCCCTCCAGTTTTTTTGATTGTGACATACACTAAGGCATTGTTGGAAGAATAGATGGATGAAGTTCAATTCATGATTAATATACAGTAATTCACCAATACATTTCTTGGTAGTCCAAAAAATATTCCTATCAGGTTGTAAAACACAGCTGGCCTGGTACATTGTTTGCTGCCTCTGTTTGGAAGGCACTGTTTCAGTTTCAATGACTCAAATGTTTTGGACAAAAACGGACGATGTGTCAAACTAGGAAGGGCAATGATCACAAGTCAGTCATAACGTGGCTAATATGCTACATGTAGCATATCTTTTTATGTAGTAGCAAGCTAAAAACACAGAGCCTAACATTAGCTAGCTACCCGCTAGGTGGACTTCATGTCATTGGAGGAGTGGGTTAGTGAGTGACTTTTTCCCTTATCGCTTTTCGGGGGCTAAAAAAACTAGTGATGCACATGTCATTAGCAAGACATGTGAAAATATTTGCTAACTAGCTAGTTAGCATATCAAAATATTTGCTAGTTAGTTAGCATATCTCTTGCATTTGCAAATTCACTTTGGCTAGCTATCTACTATTGTCTGAGTGGGCCAGAGCACAGAATAATTTACGAACGCGCAAGACTTGCTGAATATGGCCGGTGTACGTAAATGTAGGCAAAAAAAAGCAATTGTTAGTCACGAATGGTCTATATAAAAATGGTCAGTGAGGTGTTCTGTCATTTGTGTCTGGAAGTAGCTAGCAAGCTAGCCAACTTTAGCCAGTTAGCATGTGTGCTTTGTTGGGACAACGCATAAATTCGCAGGCGAACTGCAGAAGGACGAGCAGGATAATCCCCATCGGTTGTCAGTGCAATTTTGAAGGCCAACAAAAACTGAAAAGGTTTGAGAGGGTAACTCTATTGTTCCTTAATTATATTTGAGCTCATCTTGCTCTGGCTAGCTTTAGTTGTTTTATCTTGCTGTTGTTGATGTTCACATAGGGAAAGATAGCCTACCTTTTTACGGTTGTTTGATCAATATCCCAAATGTAAGAGTGGTATTTAGCTACATATTTGCAGAAATCCATTCAAGTGTATTTTGTGGCTTTTGCCTAATGCGAAGTAAGGAACTAGTCGAGCTGTTGCAATTGCCTATGAACACACAGTACAGTTTGAAGTGAATGATGACAGGCCATTGTGGCAAATTTCTTGTTGGCATATACAGTGCATTCGGAAAGTATTCATACCCCTTGACTTTTTCCACATTTTGTTACATTACAGCCTTATTCTAAAATGGAATACATTGTTTATTTTCCTCATCAATCTACACAAAATAATGACCAAGAAAAAACAGGATTTCATATTTTTTTGCCACAAAAAAACATCACATTTACAGTACATAAGTTTACAGACCATTTACTCAGTACTTTGTTGATTACAGTGATTACAGCCTTTAGTCTTCTTGGGTATGACGTCACAAGCTTGGCAAACCTGTATTTGGGGAGTTTTTCCCATTCTTCTCTACAGATCCTCTCAAGCTTTGTCAGGTTGGATGGGGAGCGTCGCTGCACATCTATTTTCAGGTCTCTCCATAGATTCTCGAATGGGTTCAAGTCCGGGCTCTGGCTGGGCCACTCAAGGACATTCAGAGACTTGTCCCCAAGCCATTCCTGCGTTGTCTTGGCTGTGTGCTTAGGGTCATTGTCCTGTTGTAACCTTGGCCCCAGGCTTATGTCCTAAGTGCTCTGGAGCAGGTTTTCATCAAGGATCTCTCTGTACTTTGCTCGGATTATCTTTCCCTTGATCCTGACTAGTCTCCCGGTCCCTGCCGCTGAAAAAAATCCCAGCAGGATGATGCTGCCACCACCAAGCTTCACCATAGGTATGGCACCAGGTTTCCTTCAGATGTGACGCTTGTCATTCAGGCCAAAGAGTTCTATCTTGGTTTCATGAGACCAGATAATCTTGTTTCTCATGTTCTGAGAGTCCTTAAGGTGCCTTTTGGCAAACTACAAGTGGGCTGTAATGTGACTTTTACTGAGGAGTGGCTTCTGTTTGGCCACACTATCAAAAAGGACTGATTGGTGGAGTGCTGTGGAGATGTGTGTGCTTCTGGAAGGTACTCCCATTTCCCCAGAATAACTCTGGAGCTCAGTCAGATTGGCCATCGGGTTCTTGGTCACCTCCCTGACCAAGATCATCCCACTGATTGATCAGTTTGGCTGGGCGGAAAGCTTGATTGAGGAAGAGTCTTGGTGGTTCTAAACTTCTTCCATTTAAAAAGGATGGAGTTCTTGGGGACCTTCAATGCTTCAGACATTTTTTTAGTCCCCTTCCCCAGGTCTGTGTCTCGACAAAATCCTGCCTCGACGCTCTACAGACAATTCCTTCCACCTCAGGGCTTTGTTTTTGTTTTGACATGCACTGTCAACTGTGGGACTTTATAGACTGGTGGGTGCCTTTCCAAATCATGTCCAATCAATTCAATTTACCACAGGTGGACTCCAATCTAGCTGTAGAAACATCTCAAGGATGATCAATGGAAACAGGATGCACCTGAGCTCAATTTGGAGTCTTATAGCAAAGGGTCTGAATACTTATGTAAGTTAGGTATTTCTGTTTTTACTTGTAATACATTTGCAAACATTTCTAAAAAACTGTTTTGCTTTGTTAATTTGGGGAATTGTGTGTAGAATGAAGAGAGAAAATATTTAATCAATTTTAGAATAAGACTGTAATGTGGATATTCAGATTGGCTATGGAGCAACGGTCTGTGTGGACTCTAGTCCTGGACGAGACAGATGTTTTTATTAGGTTTTATTTGCTGCAGTGTCTATTAATTGTCCAAACCCGTGGCCACTTTCCCACTCAATATTGCTTTTGAATTTTCACAAATTCTTTAGTATACATAATTCCCAAACATTCAAAGACTTCGTGAAAATGACCATGTATCTAACTAAGTGCTCACTTTCCAGAAAATGGGGGTGTATAAAAAAGATTTGTTGCTAAAATTCTTTCAGTTCCACATTAAAAAAGCAGAGAATATAGTTAATGGGCTGCTTGTAAATAGAGGTCTCTATGCGCTGCTCTCCAAGCTGACACAGTTATAAAGTGCACATGTAGTGATTTGTGTTTACACAGTGATATTTGCAGTATTCCCACCACAGGTGGCTGGTGGCACCTTAATTTGGGAGGACAAGCTCATAGTAATGGCTGGAACAGAATGAATGGACAGATCAATCTGTTTGATACCATTCCATTTCCTCCATTCAAGCCCTTAGTATGAGCCGTCCTCTCATTACCAGTTTCATGTGATTCCCACACACTGTATTTCAAAATCCTATAGAGTAAAACTATTAAAGATGGTTTTTGTATGACTTCTCTTGTCTGGTGGCAAATCCCAGTCTGGGTCCTAGTTCGCTGTCATCGGTATGCAATCTGAACAATGAAGCAACCAGGAAAAGACATGGTCTGATTCATTTAAAAAAAAAACATTTATTTTGACAACAGTGGTGTGAAAGGACCAATATTTTTGAAGTAATGTGTGAGATTTGAAAAAAAGTGCGTCCAGACCAAGACTGTAGAAGCCGCTCAAGTTATGACTTCATTTCTGGCCAACCCCACCTGTAGTCATATAGGAAAACAAAGGGAAATAATCAGTTGTGTACAGGGTTTAGAATTACAGGGTGGCTAGGGGGAACATTTCAGCCCCATAACAAACCATCACCTTCTCCATTCTTCTCCATTCAAACTCATGATAGATAATCAACATTACAGCTGATTCCAGGGGAGCAGGGACTGGAATACACATATATTTAACTGATAGATACGTATGATACCATAAGAGGAGAGAGAGGAGTTTACCCAGTTCTTTGACTAGAAGATATTGTTGTTTCAGTAGAATTTGGTAAAAGGCTGATTTAGCCACCGATCCTCCTGGTTGCAGGGCCACATATAGCTTTCTCATCTTTGCCATACTGGTTTGGGCCGCAGTGATTTCAGAGTAATCCTCATAATGGATCATTTTCTTCTGGTACAGGCCATCTGCTATTGGCATCACCAGGGAAATCCTTTGAACAAGTTGTTCCATGTTATCATCCACAAATTGGGCACCTGGGTTAGAGAACATTTGTTATTCAAACAACCTTAAAGAATTATTGATTTTCAGTGAATCTAACCGTGAATGTACGGGACTATACAGGTGAGACCGTAATACAGAAGATTTTCTTTTGGCATCATTTGACAAACATGACTTAAGAAAGACCTTGCATCAGAATTGTTTCCTGAATGAAAATGACATTCAGTAGTCACAATCTGAGTTACTAAAATGCATTTCATATCAGCACCCAACAAAGCTTTTTTAAGAGTTGAGCATGCCATATTTTCCAATATGAATATTTCCTCAGTAATATGCATACTGTTGTCTTGCAGATTGATAGACTCCTGACTTTAGGTCATCTATTTATTCATCACCCCTCTGTGTGAATCTGGTCAATTACATTCATGTTTTAGTTCCATTTTGTGAAATATCTTCTTACAACACTAGTTCAGTAATATTTCAGCATTTATCCCATGCAAACAAGGCAGGTTACATTACCATACTGCTTTGTCTCCATGACTGCAGATTGATCCTGGCTAGACTGGGGAGTAGCATCTTGATCTGGCAAGAGAGAGAGACTCTCCATGACATTGTTGGTAAAGAATCAATATCCAATACATGTTCTGTATTTGTAGCCGGAGTTAAATAGAGCACATATTGACGTATGGAATGCAGAACTGCTTTTACTTCATTGCACAAGTAGGCCGACATTCAGGGCAGCTTCCTGAGCACAGATTGGAAGCCTTCTTCTGGAATAAAAAGCAATAACAATGGAGAATCTCAATTGAAAATTATTTTTAGTTCAGGTGTAGCTTTAATTATCTGTGTCCAGGAAACTGCCTTTCAATGTTCAACAATAGACATTTACATATTTACTATAATCAACTTTACAGTATGTGGAAGAATGATTAAAATGCACAAATGAAAGTACATTTGTTGCATACAGAATTTGTAATCAGTTAATTCTGAATTACCTTTTTTGCCCTCGGTCTTTAACTTATCTGCTAGATCAATCATTCCTATGTTCTCCAGGATCTTCTGTGTGATTTTCATAGCACCTTCTTTCTTGTAGGCCTGTACCATTTTACTCACTGTCTTGTGCCTGCTAGCATCCTCTAGACTGGCGATTGACATGGGATTGAAGCCTTCGAGTGTTTCCTCCATCAGGTTCCACTGGAAGGTCTCAAATGTAGCCTTGTCTAGTTTTTCTAGGGTAGCCAGCAGCCGCTGTGGAACGGGTGTGGCCATTGTAGATCACTAGAATGGGTCAAATATAAAAATATGAAATGAATACAACTTTACTACGAGCAAAAATATGGAGTCAACCATATTGACACATTGTCAATCTTTATTTTACCCATTACACCCAGGTACTTACAATGTGTCTGTGTTGGACAGATAACTCCCAGTAACTCTGTCTCAAACTTTTTCTTCAGATTTTTACTTTCACTTTTCTCTTTACATTCTCCACCCCTTTTTATCTGAATCAGAGGGGTTGGACTTCCAAGTGCAGAGTTAAGACGTTATATACAGACATGTAATCACATGTTTTATTCAGAGTACGTTGGTCTATCTCAGAAATAATTGATCGTGCTTTGCCATCTACCCCACTAGTCTCAGGTCTGCAGGCTTCACCAAATACAACATATCTACTATTCTATACCAAATGCACATTTACTTTTCTGGATAGAAATGTAATTCTACATAATCTGGTCAGTGACTACCATCTAGTGGTAATCAGAGTTAATACAGGTCAGATTTAGATAACTTTGTCCTCAAAGGCAATTACTTATGCAGGACTCACAAAACATGCAGATATACCACATATTTAAAAAAAACAAGAACATTAAAATAGCAAAGGATTTTCTCCATGTGCTGCTTGTGAATACTGGTCTCTACGGTGATAGAAGACAGATATAACGTAGGGATGATGTGTGTTTACACAGTGATTTTCTGTAGAATAAAGAGCAACTTTACACTGTGAGTAAAAATGTATCCTATACACCAACCTGGACCTGAACACTCACCACATTGACAAACTCTTATATTTCACAGATGTATTATTGGATCAACATTTTTTTTCCAAATTAATATGTTTCCAGGTATGTTTAAGGCATAATGGTGAGACATTTACAGCATTTCCGCCACAGGTGGCTGGTGGCACCGTATTTGGGGAGGACGACCTCATAGTAATGGTTGGAACGGAATGAATGTAACGGCATTCCATTTCCTCCATTCCAGCCCTTACTATGCGCCGTCACCTCCTCACCAGCCTCCTGTGATTCACACACACTGGTTTTCAAAATCTTATATAGTAAAACCATTAAAGATTCAGATGTCAAGGTTTTTGTATGACTTCTCCTGTCTGGTGGCAAATTCCAGTCTGGGTCCTAGTTCGCTGTCTTCGGTAGGCAGTCTGAACACTTAAGCAACCAGGAAAAGACATGACGTGATTTAATATTTTTCCTGTATTTATTTTGTTACAAATTGTTGTTTGACAATTGGTGTGAAAGGACCAATATTTCTGAGGTAATGTGTGAGATTTGAAAAAAAGTGAGTCCAGACCAAGACTGTAGAAGCCGCTCAAGTTATGACTTCATTTCTGGCCAACCCCACCTGTAGTCATATAGGAAAACAAAGGGAAATAATCAGTTGTGTGTAGGGTTTAGAATTACATGGTGGCTAGGGGGAACATTTCAGCCCCATAACAAACCATCACCTTCTCCATTCTTCTCCATTCAAACTCATGATAGATAATCAACATTACAGCTGATTCCAGGGGAGCAGGGACTGGAATACACATATATTTAACTGATAGATACGTATGATACCATAAGAGGAGAGAGAGGAGTTTACCCAGTTCTTTGACTAGAAGATATTGTTGTTTCAGTAGAATTTGGTAAAAGGCTGATTTAGCCACCGATCCTCCTGGTTGCAGGGCCACATATAGCTTTCTCATCTTTGCCATACTGGTTTGGGCCGCAGTGATTTCAAAGTAATCCTCATAATGGATAATTTTCTTCTGGTACAGGCCATCTGCTATTGGCATCACCAGGGAAATCCTTTGAACAAGTTGTTCCATGTTATCATCCACAAATTGGGCACCTGGGTTAGAGAACATTTGTTATTCAAACAACCTTAAAGAATTATTGATTTTCAGTGAATCTAACCGTGAATGTACAGGACTATACAGGTGAGACCGTAATACAGAAGATTTTCTTTTGGCATCATTTGACAAACATGACTTAAGAAAGACCTTGCATCAGAATTGTTTCCTGAATGAAAATGACATTCAGTAGTCACAATCTGAGTTACTAAAATGCATTTCATATCAGCACCAAACAAAGCTTTTTTTTAAAGAGTTGAGCATGCCATATTTTCCAATATGAATATTTCCTCAGTAATATGCATACTGTTGTCTTGCAGATTGATAGACTCCTGACTTTAGGTCATCTATTTATTCATCACGCCTCTCAGTGTGAATCTGGTCAATTACAGTCATGTTTTAGTTCCATTTTTTGAAATATCTTCTTACAACACTAATTCAGTAATATTTCAGCATTTATCCCATGCAAACAAGGCAGGTTACATTACCATACTGCTTTGTCTCCATGACTGCAGATTGATCCTGGCTAGACTGGGGAGTAGCATCTTGATCTGGCAAGAGAGAGAGACTCTCCATGACATTGTTTGTAAAGAATCAACATCCAATACATGTTCTGTATTTGTAGCCTGAGTTAAATAGAGCACATATTGACTTATGGCTTGCAGAACTGCTTTTACTTCATTGCACAAGTAGGCCGACATTGCAGATTGATAGACTCCTGACTTTAGGTCATCTATTTATTCATCACGCCTCTCAGTGTGAATCTGGTCAATTACAGTAATTATTTAGTTCCATTATTTTGTAGTATCTTCTTATAGGACATTCAGACAGACAGACAGATAGGACATTCAGACAGACAGACAGATAGGACATTCAGACAGACAGACAGATAGGACATTCAGACAGACAGACAGATAGGACATTCAGACAGACAGACAGATAGGACATTCAGACAGACAGACAGATAGGACATTCAGATAGGACATTCAGACAGGACAGACAGACAGACAGATAGGACAGACAGACAGACAGATAGGACATTCAGACAGGACAGACAGATAGGACATTCAGACAGACAGACAGATAGGACATTCAGACAGGACAGACAGGACATTCAGATAGGACATTCAGACAGGACAGACAGACAGATAGGACATTCAGACAGATAGACAGACAGATAGGACATTCAGACAGACAGACAGACATTCAGACAGGACAGACAGACAGGACATTCAGACAGATAGGACATTCAGACAGACAGACAGATAGGACATTCAGACGGACAGACAGATAGGACATTCAGACAGGACAGACAGATAGGACATTCAGATAGGACATTCAGACAGGACATTCAGACAGGACAGACAGGACATTCAGACAGACAGACAGACAGATAGGACATTCAGACAGACAGACAGACAGATAGGACATTCAGACAGACAGACAGACAGATAGGACATTCAGACAGACAGACAGACAGATAGGACATTCAGACAGACAGACAGACAGATAGGACATTCAGACAGGACAGACAGACAGATAGGACATTCAGACAGGACAGACAGATAGGACATTCAGACAGGACAGACAGATAGGACATTCAGACAGGACAGACAGATAGGACATTCAGACAGACAGACAGATAGGACATTCAGACAGGACAGACAGATAGGACATTCAGACAGGACAGACAGATAGGACATTCAGACAGGACAGACAGATAGGACATTCAGACAGGACAGACAGATAGGACATTCAGACAGATAGGACATTCAGACAGGACAGACAGACAGATAGGACATTCAGACAGGACAGACAGACAGATAGGACATTCAGACAGGACAGACAGACAGATAGGACAACAAATGGGCAAAAGTTGCAAGGGACCATATGCATGTAGGAGCAATTAGATTTTCTCTATATGGATCACATCCTGTCTGAGGTTATAAAAAGTAAAGGTGTCCAGACTTTTTTCAGTCTATTGACCAAAACGTTGATTTAAGAAAAGTTAAACACATTTTTGGAGTATGCATGACTGCAAATTCACTGGACTTTCACTTACAAGTATTGACATTTTTCTAATGTACCTGGAGAAATACAAGGAGTGCAAATAACTCTGTTTTTCATATCTGATCTATTTGACAAGCTGTTCTCACACTCATATGATTGGAAGTTAAGAGAAGTGAGAGATATAGAGAGTAAGGGAAGAGCAGAGAAGAGAGATAATTAAATTATTATTTTACCTTTGTCGATTGGTTTTGAGGACAAGCCATCAGCCACATCCTACAGTAAGCAGAAATTAAAGCAATTTACAAAATCACAATTGATATGTTTGAAAACCATAATATGAGCAGCCTTACAGCCCCAAAAAGCACCATTCTGCACTAACTGTATTTTTTTTGTCAGACATTTGTAACAACACAAATAAATAATTCTAACATATGAAACTACTGTACTGTAACACCTTTATCTGTTTCACCTGTCCTTGTGATTGTCTCCACCCCCTCCAGGTGTCGCTTATTTTCCCCAGTATATTTATCCCTGTGTTTCCTGTCTCTCTATTCCAGTTCGTCCTGTCTGTTTCAAGTCAACCAGTGTGTTTTTCCCGTACTCCTGCTTCTGCTATTCTCCTTTTTCCTTGCCTGTTTTCTGGACTCCATACCCGCGTGCCTGACCAGTCTGCCTGCACTGACCTCGAGCCTGCCTGCCACTCTGTACCTCCTGGACTCCTGGACTCGTTTTGACCTTTTGCCTGTCCATGACCATTCTCTTGCTTACCCTTTTGGAAGTAATAAATATCTAATACTCAAACCATCTGCATCCTGTAGCTGCATCTGTGTCTGGCCCCAAACCTTTATACCTTTAGCCCCTCCCCACTAACTGTAATTTTTAATCAGACATTTGGAAGAACACAAATAAACAATCATAACATTGAAAACGATGTAAATATATACAAAATAAGACTCATAAATATCAAGAAGTAACAAAGACAAATAGAAATAAATTGTAGTATTGTCACGATCGTCGTAGTGAGGAGACCAAAGTGCAGCGTGGTGTGAATACATTCTTTTAATGTAGATGAAAGAACACGACGAACACTAAAGAAACGAACAAAATAATAAGATGAACGTGACCACTATCAATACTGTGTGGAAACATGCAACATCACATAGACAATAACCCACGAACCACAATACAAAACAGGCTACCTAAATATGGTTCCCAATCAGAGACAACAATAATGGCCAGAGTGTGACAGTACACCCCCCTAAGGTGCGGACTCCGGCCGCAAAATCTAAACCTATAGTGGAGGGTCTGGGTGGGCATCTGTCCGCGGTGGCGGTTCTGGCGCGGGACGTGGACCCCACTCCACCATAGTAATTTCCTTCTTCAAGGGCTTCTTTAGAGTGGCGACCCTCGCCTCCGACCTTAATTAAAGGCCCCACTGGACTGAGGAGCGCCTCTGGACTGAGGGGCAGCTCCGGACTGATGGGCAGCTCCGGACTGATGGGCAGCTCCTGGCTGGCTGACGGCTCTGGCGGCTCCTGGCTGGCTGACGGCTCTGGCGGCTCCTGGCTGGCTGACTGCTCTGGCGGCTCCTGGCTGGCTGACGGCTCTGGCGGGTCCTGGCTGGCTGACGGCTCTGGCGGCTCCTGGCAGACGGGAGACTCTGGCGGCTCAGGGCAGACGGGAGACTCTGGCGGCTCAGGGCAGACGGGAGACTCTGGACAGACGCTCTGGGCAGACAGGGGAGACTCTGGCGGCTCAGGACAGACGGGGAGACTCTGGCGGCTCAGGACAGACGGGAGACTCTGGCGGCTCAGGACAGACGGGAGGAGACTCTCTGGCGGCTCAGGACAGACGGGAGACTCTGGCAGACGGGAGACTCAGGAGGACAGACGGGAGACTCTGCTCAGGACAGACGGGAGACTCTGGCGGCTCAGGACAGACGGGAGACTCTGGCGGCTCAGGACAGACGGGAGACTCTGGCGGCTCAGGACAGACGGGAGACTCTGGCGGCTCAGGACAGACGGGAGACTCTGGCGGCTCAGGACAGACGGGAGACTCTGGCGGCTCAGGACAGACGGGAGACTCTGGCGGCTCAGGACAGACGGGAGACTCTGGCGGCTCAGGACAGACGGGAGACTCTGGCGGCTCAGGACAGACGGGAGACTCTGGCGGCTCAGGACAGACGGGAGACTCTGGCGGCTCAGGACAGACGGGAGACTCTGGCGGCTCAGGACAGACGGGAGACTCTGGCGGCTCAGGACAGACGGGAGACTCTGGCGGCTCAGGACAGACGGGAGACTCTGGCGGCAGACGGGAGACTCAGGACAGACGGGAGACTCTGGCGGCTCAGGACAGACGGGAGACTCTGGCGGCTCAGGACAGACGGGAGACTCTGGTGGCTCAGGACAGACGGGAGACTCTGGTGGCTCAGGACAGATGGGAGACTCTGGCGGCACTGGGCAGGAGGAAGGCTCTGGCGGCGCTGGACAGGCGGGAGCACCTGTAGGGATGAAATGGAGAGACAGCCTGGTGTGGGGGGCTGCCACCGGAGGGCTGGTGCGTGGAGGTGGCACTGGATAGACCGGACCGTGAAGGCGTACTGGAGATCTTGAGCACTGAGCCTGCCCAACCTTACCTGGTTTAATGCTCCCCGTAGCCAAGCCAGTGCGGCGAGGTGAAATAGCCCGCACTGGGCTGTGCTGGTGAACCGGGGACACCATGCGTAAGGCTGGTGCCATGTATGCCGGCCCGAGGAGACGCCCTGGAGACCAGATGCGTAGAGCCGGCTTCATGGCACCTGGCTCGATGCCCACTCTAGCCCGGCCGATACGAGGAGCTGGAATGTCCCGAACCGGGCTATGCACACGCACCAGGGACACATTCCGCTCCACCGCATAACACGGTGCCTGCCCGGTTATTCTCTCTCTCTCCGGTAAGCACAGCAAGTTGGCGCAGGTCTCCTACCTGGCTTCGCCACACTCCCTGTGTGCCCCCACCCAATACATTTTTGGGGCTGCCTCTCAGGCTTCCAGCCACGCTGCCGTGCTGCCTCCTCATTTTTATTTTACCTTTATTTAACTAGGCAAGTCAGTTAAGAACAAATTCTTATTTTCAATGACTGCCTAGGAACAGTGGGTTAACTGCCTGTTCACTGCCTCCAGCTCTGATTTGGGGCGGCCATATTGCCCTGGCTGTGCCTTGGGTTCTTCGCCGTCCAGAATCTCCTCCCAAGTCCACGAGTCCTGCGTTCTTTGCCGCTATTGCTGTTGGCCGTTACCACGCTGCTTGGTCCATTGTTGGTGGGTTATTCTGTCACGATCGTCGTAGTGAGGATACCAAAGCGCAGTGGGGTGTGAATCCATTATTTTAATGTAGATGAAAGAACACGACGAACACTAAACAAACGAACAAAGTAATAAGACGAACGTGACCGCTATCAATACTGTGTGCAAACATGCAACATCACATAGACAATAACCCACGAACCACAATACAAAACAGGCTACCTAAATATGGTTCCCAATCAGAGACAACGACAAACACCTGCCACTGATTGAGAACCATATCAGGCCAAAACACATAGAAACAGACTAACTAGACATGCAACATAGAATGCCCACTCATATCACACCCTGACCAAACAAAACATAGAAACAAACAACACAAATAATGGTCAGAGTGTGACAAGTATATATGAACAAATAAAAAAGAGAATCAAATTATTACTCTATTACCCTATTGCTAACAAAAATCACACAAATAAAACTAAATTGCACAAATCCTATATCACACAAATGCACAAATAGAATAACACACTTATAAAGACGAGAATCTGATTATTACGCTATTGCACTTCAAACAAGAAACACACAAACTAAATTGCATTAGTACTGTACAAAGTTAGAGGTGCGCTATTTGATAGATTCCCCTGCTCCCCCAACCTCTGTCTTCCAGTAGGGAGATCTGAGGTCAACCTACCCCCGCCCCTTCTTCATCTTGTATTTCTGAGTGGGAGACCTTCCCAGGCAGTAGCCTGCCTTGCTCACAAACTAGAATCAGGGCCACCACTCCAACAAGGTTAATTGACCCACATTCCCACACGGTGACATATCATTGACGTGAGGTGCAAATGAGCGATAGAAAAACGATCGCGCAAATGTCACCATTCCGAATGTTTTTGCAAGACGCCGCCCTGGGCGGCTGCCCATGTCGCCTATACCTACATCTGCCACTGTTTACAGGATATGAGCAGACCAAGAGCTTTGTAGGCAATATTATTCTGTGTTTTCTCATCAAGCCATAGATGCATCTCAGTGAAGGCCAAATTCACTTACCTGTGTTGGAGGGAGTGAACCAGTCTTCACATCAGCAGAGATATTCACCTTGTCTTTTAGACATGCTGTGGAAGAAAGGTTAACATTCTATATTTGGTCTATAATTTAGGTGAACTCAATCAAGTCAATACTTGGATACTAAGTTCGATAGTAGTATTAGTTGTTATAAAGTGTTATACCAGGTGGCTTTGAACTTGGAGATACACTGGGGGTGCCATCACCTGATGTTTTACTTCCCTCCTCACTTCCCAGGTTCTAGAGAGAGGGTAGGATAGAGGAAAGAGTAGAATAAGGAGGAGACAGTTATTAGTATGCTATGTTCCAATGCCCACATAAGCATTACCACTTAAATGCATGACAAATACATTTGTTTATTCCGAGTGGTACAGTAATGTACATATCAGAACATAGCTTTAGTGTCTTGTTCTGTACCAGTTTTAGCAGTACTTGATTGACGGCATTCTGTATCCCCTTCTGGTGCTTCTCAAACACTCTTCCTGTCACAAGGACGCATTCTGAAAAATAAACAGGAAGAGTTCCAAACGACATGTATCAGTGATGTGTAAAACTCTTAAATAAAGACATACATGCTTATGTTATGACAATCAAGATGTACACAATCCAAACTGGATGAGTATAGCTACCCTATGTGATAAAAAAAATGAATGTTCCAACTATACTCCTGTACCCTTGAAGTGGGGTCTCTTAGGGGGCTCATGGTCCCAGCACTTTTTCATGAGCTCCACCAGGTCCCCTAGCCCCTCGAACTGCTCTTCGTCCACTGCCTCCAGGGAAGGCCTCTGTTTTCTGTCTTTGATGAGAAAACAGAACCTGCTGAACTCTCTGGCATGGACATCTAGAAGAGATTGAAGAGTAAAGGTAAGGTGCTTCAAGAAGTCTTAAACAGTCCAGCCATATTTCTCTATGAATGTACTTGTAGATGTAATGTTTCTGAACGTTTTTATTGTCTATGTGGTACAGTATAATGTAACGTTTTTATTGTCTGTGGTACAGTATAATGTAACGTTTTTATTGTCTGTGGTACAGTATAATGTAACGTTTTTATTGTCTATGTGGTACAGTATAATGTAACGTTTTTATTGTCTATGTGGTACAGTATAATGTAACGTTTTTATTGTCTATGTGGTACAGTATAATGTAACGTTTTTTATTATTTTTTATTATTTTATTTAAAAAACCTTTTTCATGATCACAATCTTGTGAAACCCTCCAAGATCCCCCAACAGTTCCCCAATCGCTGTCCCTCAACCATTCGAGACCCCTCACACAGTCGCCCCCCAGAAGAAACAAAATAAAAATACAATTATTTCCATTCCCCACCCCCAAGGAACCCCCCAATGCACTAAAAACCAAGAGAATGAACACAAGAGAAAAAAGGAAAAGACAGAAGGAAACCGCAAACAACAATGCAAAATAATATATACATTTAAAACAAAGGACATCAAAGACAACTGAAATCATAACAGCAAAGCCTACTTTATATGTTTGTGTGCATGTCTGGCACTGTTGCATGTATGTATGTGTTCATTTGAATGAGAGTGTGTGTATATGCATGTGTACAAACACCTGCACGGCATCAGCCTCAGGCAAACCGGCATTAGTTGTAAAAACACTGCCACTTAGTGTCATTCAAATATACTTTTATTATGTTTTATATAGACTTTTTTGACCATCATTCTCTCTCTCACGCAGCAACTCCACTCCCACTTGTCTCCGATTCCACATACCAACCCTCAGCTTCCCTCAGCCCATCCCATCTACCTCTGCTGGTCACCCACTTCGTATTTCTACACAACACATATCTTTCAACTATGCTATGATGTTTAACGTACAATTTCAATCTATCTAATCGAATAGAATCTACAGATTGCGTGTTGAAGATAAATACTTTTAATAAGAGTATTATTATATTAGTAATTGATTGACCCGGTCTCTCTAGATCTCCTAACAGTATTATTTCTAGGGTCAATTTTAGATCAATGCTATGCATTTTCAGCCATTCCTGAATCTAAGACCAGAAACAGGCTACCTGAGGGCAATACCAAAATAAATGGTCTATTGATTCTGTATCCTCAACAAAATCTGCAGAACTTCGATGATTTTATGCCCCAAATATTCAACATTTTGTTGGTGGCAAGAATTCTATATAATAATTTTAGCTGAAAAGCACGAAGTCTTGAATCTTGCGTTGTTTTATATATCAACTCATACACCATGTACCATAGAATCGGTACATCAAAAATCTCTTCCCAACTATTTTGCAATCTGTATGGCACAGTTGTCAACATCCTGATCCTCAAATGAAACTGGTATACTTTCCTATTTATGCTATTTTTATTCCTCCACCAGTTTTGATCCTTTATATTGGGCAGACAGACCAGTTCCCTACCTCCTCCCGCTGCCACCTGCCTCCTCCAGTTTTGATCCTTTATATTGGGCAGACAGACCAGTTCCCTACCTCCTCCCGCTGCCACCTGCCTCCTCCAGTTTTGATCCTTTATATTGGGCAGACAGACCAGTTCCCTACCTCCTCACGCTGCCACCTGCCTCCTCCAGTTTTGATCCTTTATATTGGGCAGACAGACCAGTTCCCTACCTCCTCACGCTGCCACCTGCCTCCTCCAGTTTTGATCCTTTATATTGGGCAGACAGACCAGTTCCTTACCTCCTCCCGCTGCCACCTGCCTCCTCCAGTTTTGATCCTTTATATTGGGCAGACAGACCAGTTCCCTACCTCCTCACGCTGCCACCTGCCTCCTCCAGTTTTGATCCTTTATATTGGGCAGACAGACCAGTTCCCTACCTCCTCCCGCTGCCACCTGCCTCCTCCAGTTTTGATCCTTTATATTGGGCAGACAGACCAGTTTCCTACCTCCTCCCGCTGCCACCTGCCTCCTCCAGTTTTGATCCTTTATATTGGGCAGACAGACCAGTTCCCCACCTCCTCCCGTTGCCACCTGCCTCCTCCAGTTTTGATCCTTTATATTGGGCAGACAGACCAGTTCCCTACCTCCTCCCGCTGCCACCTGCCTCCTCCAGTTTTGATCCTTTATATTGGGCAGACAGACCAGTTCCCTACCTCCTCCCGCTGCCACCTGCCTCCTCCAGTTTTGATCCTTTATATTGGGCAGACAGACCAGTTCCCTACCTCCTCCCGCTGCCACCTGCCTCCTCCAGTTTTGATCCTTTATATTGGGCAGACAGACCAGTTTCCTACCTCCTCCCGCTGCCACCTGCCTCCTCCAGTTTTGATCCTTTATATTGGGCAGACAGACCAGTTCCCCACCTCCTCCCGTTGCCACCTGCCTCCTCCAGTTTTGATCCTTTATATTGGGCAGACAGACCAGTTCCCTACCTCCTCCCGCTGCCACCTGCCTCCTCCAGTTTTGATCCTTTATATTGGGCAGACAGACCAGTTCCCTACCTCCTCCCGCTGCCACCTGCCTCCTCCAGTTTTGATCCTTTATATTGGGCAGACAGACCAGTTCCCTACCTCCTCCCGCTGCCACCTGCCTCCTCCAGTTTTGATCCTTTATATTGGGCAGACAGACCAGTTCCCTACCTCCTCCCGCTGCCACCTGCATCCTCCAGTTTTGATCCTTTATATTGGGCAGACAGACCAGTTCCCTACCTCCTCCCGCTGCCACCTGCATCCTCCAGTTTTGATCCTTTATATTGGGCAGACAGACCAGTTCCCTACCTCCTCCCGCTGCCACCTGCATCCTCCAGTTTTGATCCTTTATATTGGGCAGACAGACCAGTTCCCTACCTCCTCCCGCTGCCACCTGCCTCCTCCAGTTTTGATCCTTTATATTGGGCAGACAGACCAGTTCCCTACCTCCTCCCGCTGCCACCTGCCTCCTCCAGTTTTGATCCTTTATATTGGGCAGACAGACCAGTTCCCTACCTCCTCCCGCTGCCACCTGCCTCCTCCAGTTTTGATCCTTTATATTGGGCAGACAGACCAGTTCCCTACCTCCTCCCGCTGCCACCTGCCTCCTCCAGTTTTGATCCTTTATATTGGGCAGACAGACCAGTTCCCTACCTCCTCCCGCTGCCACCTGCCTCCTCCAGTTTTGATCCTTTATATTGGGCAGACAGACCAGTTCCCTACCTCCTCCCGCTGCCACCTGCCTCCTCCAGTTTTGATCCTTTATATTGGGCAGACAGACCAGTTCACTACCTCCTCCCGCTGCCACCTGCCTCCTCCAGTTTTGATCCTTTATATTGGGCAGACAGACCAGTTCCCTACCTCCTCCCGCTGCCACCTGCCTCCTCCAGTTTTGATCCTTTATATTGGGCAGACAGACCAGTTCCCTACCTCCTCCCGTTGCCACCTGCCTCCTCCAGTTTTGATCCTTTATATTGGGCAGACAGACCAGTTCCCTACCTCCTCCCGCTGCCACCCGCCTCCTCCATTTTTGGGGCAATGATATAATGAATTGGTTGTACTCTTGGACTGAGCAGACCTTCCCGTACAATTCTGATAACTCCATGAAGGACATAACTCTACCATTACAATTTACAATATCATTTAAGAACAAAATACCCTTTTCAAACATCTTTCCCACAAATACAGGTATTTTATCAACCAACACATTTGAGTTCAGCCATAATATTTGTTGTAATATTTGTTCTATCTTTTCAGGGGGATGACATTTAAATTGTAGCCAGCTCTGCAATGCTTGTTTGAAAAAGACATATACTTTGAAAAAAGTATACATTTCAATTAATCGAAAATGAGACATGGCAATCTGCACAATGGCAAAATGCCATTTTTAAACAATGGATGAGCTTTTCTTAGTAAACTACTTGAGAACCATTTAGGGTTCAAATAAAACTTTTGAATGAGTGAAGCTTTTAGAGAGAGGTTTAGTGCTTTTATATTTAATAATCTCAACCCACCCAATTTATATTCATTATATAGATAGGCTCGTTTTATTTTGTCTGGTTTAGCGTCCCAGATAAAGCAAACTATTTTTGCTCATATGATTTGAAAAACGAATCATCAGGAGTAGGCAGCGCCATAAGTAAGTGAGTAAACTGAGATATGACAAAGGAGTTATTCAGGGCAATTTTACCATAAATAGATAGGTATTTACCTCTCCATGGTAGCAGGATCTTGTCTATGTTTACAAGTTTTCTATTTAAATTAATTGTGGAGAGCTTATTTATATATTTTGTGATATGAATACCGAGTATGTCTACTTCACCATCAGCCCATTTTATAGGTAAGCTGCAAGGTAATGTAAAAGTTGTATTTTTTTAAGGATCCAATACGTAATATTGTACACTTATCATAATTAGGTTTTAGTCCAGAGAGTACAGAAAAGTTATCTAGCTCTTTAACTTCTTGGTGACAGGGGGCAGTGTTTTCACGTCCGGATGAAATGCATGCCCAAATTCAACTACCTGCTACTCATGCCCAGAAGATATGCATATTATTAGTATATTTGGATAGAAAACACTCCGAAGTTTCTAAAACTTTTTGAATCATGTCTGTGAGTATAACAGAACTTATTTAGCAGGTGAAACTCCGAGGACAAACCATTCAGATTTTGTATTTTTTGAGGTCACTCTCTTTTCAATGAGTTTTCATTGGGAATCCAATCCAAATCCATTTCTAAGGGACCTTCTTACAGTTGCTATCGCTTCCACTGGATGTCAACAGTCTTTAGAAATTAGTTGAGGTTATTCCTTTGTGTAATGAAGAAGTACAACCATCTTGAACGAGGGTCACTTGAAGTGTACTGTTAGATAGAGGCGCATGACCAGAAAGCATGCTTCAGTTTGTTTTCGTCCTGTATTGAACACAGATCATCCCGTCTTCGATTTTCTCGATTATTTACGTAAAAAAATACCTCAAGTTGTATTACAAAAGTATCTTGAAATGTTTTGGCAAAGTTTACAGGTAACATTTGAGATATTTTGTAGTCACGTTGAGCAAGTTGGAACTGGTGTTTCTCTGGATGAAACGCGCCAAATAAATTGACATTTTGGATATATATCGACGGACTTAATCGAACAAAAGGACCATTTGTGATGGGACATATTGGAGTGCCAACAAAATAAGCTTGTCAAAGGTAGGGCATGAATTATATTTTAATTTCTGCGTTTTGTGTCGCACCTGCAGGGTTGAAATATGTTTCTCTCTCTTTGTTTACAGAGGTGCTATCCTCAGATAATATTATTATTATATTATTATTATTATAATAGCATCGTTTGCTTTCGCCGAAAAGCCTTTTTGAAATCTGGCATGTTGGCTGGATTCACAACAAGTGTAGGTTTAATTTGCTATCTTGCATGTGTGATATAATGAAAGTTAGATTTTTATAGTCATTTATTTGAATTTTCCCTGGCTTTTAGCATCCCACATATCCCAGAGAGATTAATGAGACATTGCAGGGATCTAGTTTTCAGACTTAACATAAAACTTAAGTCATCGGCATACATGGACACCTTTGTTTTTAAGCCTTGGATTTCTAATCCTCTAATGTTGTTATTGGATCTGATTTTAATAGCTAGCATTTTGATGGCCATAACGAATAGATATGGTGACCGTGGACACCCTTGTTTAACTACTCTTGACAATTCAAAACTCTCTGAGAAGTAGCCGTTATTTACTCTTTTACACCTGGGGTTGCTATACATTATTTTTACCCATTTTATAAGGGAATTACTGAAATTGAATAAATCCAGGCATTTAGAAATAAAATCCAATATCACTTTATCAAATGCCTTTTCAATATCTTCTATGAATACCATTCCTGGCTTCTTATATGTTTCATGATGTTCTATTATTTCTAGTAGTTGTCGTATATTATCTCCAATGTATCGTCCATGTAAAAAACCTGTCTGATCAGGATGAACAATACCTGGTAAAACCCTTTTAATTCTGAGTGCTATGCATTATGCTAGTATTTTTGCATCACAGGATTGAAGTGTAAGAGGCCTCCAGTTTTTTTTATTTGCCATCTGGGTCTTATTTTAATAATAGAGAAATTAGACCTTCCTGCTGGGTACCTGTAGTTAAAACAATCTAACAATGGAGCTTTTAGTATATCAAAAAATATTTTATATACCTCTACCGGTATGCCATCAAGCCCTGGGGTTTTTCCAGACTGAAAGGATTTAATAGCCTCAAAAAGTTATTCCTCTGTAATTTGGCCTTCACGCTGATCTTTCTGTACATTTGTTAATTTTACATGTTTTATATTATTTGGAAAGAATTCCTTAACTTAATCTTCATTCAGTGGGAGAGGATGAGACGGAAAACATCTGCCTAAAATAATTAGCTTCCTCTTTTAAAATATAATTAGGAGAATCATAGATGACTCCGTCTTCAGTAACGAGTTTCTGCAAATTATTTTTGTTGGCGTTTCTGTATTGGAGATTCGGGAAGAATTATGTGCATTTTTCTCCAGTCAGTCAGGAAAGCAAAGGCCAGCTTCTTCAGGCAGAAATTTGCATCTTGTAGCTCTAACTCCAAAATGTTCTGGGACACTGTTTTGTCCATGGAGAACAAGAACACCTCCTCTCAGCTGCCCACTGCACTGAGGCTAGGTAACACGGTCACCACCGATAAATTCATGATTATCGAAAACTTCAACAAGCATTTCTCAATGGCTGGCCATGCCTTCCTCCTGGCTACTCCAACCTCAGCCAACAGCCCCCCCCTCCTCCCCTCCCCGCAGCTACTCGCCCAAGCCTCTCCAGGTTCTCCTTTACCTAAATCCAGATAGCAGATGTTCTGAAAGAGCTGCAAAACCTGGACCCGTACAAATCAGCTGGGCTTGACAATCTGGACCCTCTATTTCTGAAACTATCCGCCGCCATTGTCGCAACCCCTATTACCTGCCTGTTCAACCTCTCTTTCATATCGTCTGAGATCCCCAAGGATCGGAAAGATGCCGCAGTCATCCACCTCTTCAAAGGGGGAGACACCATGGACCCAAACTGTTACAGACCTATATCCATCCTGCCTGCATATCTTCTCTCTTTCTCTCTTTCTTTCTCTCTCTCGGAGGACCTGAGCCCTAGGACCATGCCTCAGGACGAGCTGAGGCATGGTGCTGCTGCTCCAGTTTCACGTGTTCTGCCTTATTATTATTGGACCATGCTGGTAATTTATTAACATTTGAACATCTTGGCCATGTTCTGTTATAATCTCCACCCGGCACAGCCAGAAGAGGACTGGCCACCCCACAGCCTGGTTCCTCTCAAGGTTTCTTCCTAGGTTTGGGCCTTTCTTGGGAGTTTTTCCTAGCCACCATGCTTCTACACCTGCATTGCTTGCTGTTTGGGGTTTTAGGCTGGGTTTCTGTACGGCACTTTGAGATATCAGCTGATGTACGAAGGGCTATATAAATACATTTGATTTGATTTGATATCTAAGGTCTTCGAAAGCCAAGTCAACAAACAGGTCACTGATCATCTCGAATCCCACCGTACCTTCTCCGCTGTGCAATCTGGTTTCCGAGCCGGTCACGGGTGCACCTCAGCCACACTCAAGGTACTAAACGAGATCATAACCGCCATCGATAAAAGACAGTACTGTGCAGCCGTCTTCATCGACCTTGCCAAGGCTTTTTTCGTCAATCACCATATTCTTATCGGCAGACTCAGTAGCCTCGGTTTTTCTGATGACTGCCTTGCCTGGTTCACCAACTACTTTGCAGACAGAGTTCAGTGTGTCAAATCGGCGGGCATGCTGTCCGGTCCTCTGGCAGTCTCTATGGGAGTGCCACAGGGTTCAATTCTCGGACCGACTCTTTTCTCTGTATATATCAATGATGTTGCTCTTGCTGTGGGCGATTCCCTGATCCACCTCTACGCAGACGACACCATTCTGTATACTTCCGGCCCGTCCTTGGACACTGTGCTATCTAACCTCCAAACGAGCTTCAATGCCATACAACACTCCTTCCGTGGCCTCCAACTGCTCTTAAACACTATTAAAACCAAATGCATGCTTTTCAACCGTGTGCTGCCTGCACCCGCACGCCCGACTATCATCACCACCCTGGATGGTTCCGACCTAGAATATGTGGACATCTATAAGTACCTAGGTATCTGGCTAGACTGTAAACTCTCCTTCCAGACTCATATCAAACATCTCCAATCTAAAATCAAATCTAGAATCAGCTTTCTATTCCGCAACAAAGCCTCCTTCACTCACGCCGCCAAACTTACCCTAGTAAAACTGACTATCCTACCAATCCTCGACTTCGGCGATGTCTTCTACAAAATAGCTTCCAATAGCTACTGGATACTCTACTCAGCAAACTGGATGCAGTTTATCACAGTGCCATCCGTTTTTGTTACTAAAGCACCTTATACCACCCACCACTGCGACCTGTATGCTCTAGTCGGCTGGCCCTCGCTACATATTCGTCGCCAGACCCACTGGCTCCAGGTCATCTTCAAGTCCATGCTAGGTAAAGCTCCGCCTTATCTCAGTTCACTGGTCACGATGGCAACACCCACCTGTAGCACGCGCTCCAGCCGGTGTATTTCACTGATCATCCCTAAAGCCAACACCTCATTTGGACGCCTTTCGTTCCAGTTCTCTGCTGCCTGTGACTGTAACGAATTGCAAAAAATCGCTGAAGTTGGAGACTTTTATCTCCCTCACCAACTTCAAACATCTGCTATCTGAGCAGCTAACCGATCGCTGCAGCTGTACATAGTCTATCGGTAAATGCTGAACCTATATTATACTGGAAAAATAAATTTATAAATTATTTTGTCTTAGTTAAAAATAACTTGTCCTCCAGTAATCTTTGATTAAATATCCAATATCCCCGTCCACGTGGAAAATCTACTAGAGTTATGTGAATGCCAATTAGATGATGATCCGATCGCATTCTGTCTCCTATTAAAACTTTTTTAAACTTTGATGCAAGAGCGAAACAGACAAGAAAGTAGTCAAGACGACTAGCTTTATTAAGTCTCCTCCATGTATATCTCACTAGGTCGGGCTTTTTTAGTCTCCAAATATCTACTATTTCTAATGTGTCCATAATAGTTGTGATTTCCTTAAGGGCACGGTGATGATAGTTTGTACAGTGATTACCTTTACTGTCCATTGAGGTACTTAACATTGTTTTATACTCTCCTACCATAATGATTAGATCATTTGTTGGTATATATATATTGGTATAAATGTTTTCGAAGAAGTGTAGATCATCCTGATTTGGACCATATAGATTAATGAGCCAAATCTCTATTTTGTCCACTTTCATATTCAAAAGGATCCACCTTCCTTGAAAATAATTCCTGATTATTTGCACATTCAGATCGAAATTTTGGTTAATTAATATCATGACATCCTTTGAGTTCCTTTGTCCATAACAGAAAATTATTTCACCGCCCCGTTCCCTTTTCCACGCAACTTCATCTAAGGATGTAGTGAGTTTCCTGTAAACAGTATATGTTATATTCCTTTTCTTTTAGCCATGTAAAGACTGATCTTCTTTTTTATAATCTGCCAAACCGTTACAATTATAACTGGCTATACTTATTTCACCCCTTACCATAACTAGATACTATTCTCAGGTTAATTTGACCATAATTACTTATTGTAAAGTTACTGCCATCAGAGGTAATATGATGGTCGAAAGTAGAGCTTTCAAATGTCTGATATTTAGAATTCAAGAAATAGGTTCTAGCAATGTTTTTATTATTCCCTTGCCGGTGGCCAATGCCACAGATGTTAGAACATTTAAACCAATGATGTGTGTAACAAATCTGAGTAGGTTGATGTGTATGATATTGGATATGATAAAATGAGAGTGTGTATGATGTCTGTATAAGAGTAAGACTATAATTTGTGATGTCCAAATAAATAATAACCCAGCCAATTAGCATGTTTGAGTGTCTATGTGTGTAACATGTAGTGCGTATAGCCTTAATATTCATAATTGTAATCCATATCATATCACCATCATAGTTGCATCATAGTTACCTTTAACATAATTGAAAAACACATCCCAGCATATCCATAGCAATTGACGTTTCACATGATGATGTAAGAGACCTTGCATTGCTCTAGAGACGTCTTCACTACAGTACAAATGTATTCCGTACAATATGTTATTATTCCCCAATGCCCCTATTCTGATATCTTCCCCTTGCTTTTTGGCAAAATATATAAACTTGTAGACAAATACATAAAAAAGATAGACAAACAATAAACACATTAAATTATAAAACAGTTCTCAACAATAGAGAGGGAGAGAAGAGAATAGAAAATAAAAGAGAGAGTGAGAGAAGAGAGCGAGATCAGGTGTGTGTATGTAAGTTCGTATGTGTAAGCAAGCATGTGGTACGTGTGTGTTCATATCCACTTCATAATGTTCAGATATTTTAAACAGTTCCCATACCTTCTTTTTTTCGTAACCTGAAGTCCCTGTAGAATTTAGTACAGCCACGGTGTGGCTATAACGTCACGTTACTATGCATAGCAAAGTGCAATGAATGTGAGTATAATGCACCATGAAGATGGTATTCATTGTAAGTGTTACTCACCAGGATATGGCTTCGACTGACCAGTGATGATGGACCACAGAAGTATACCATAGCTGGAGAAGAGAATGTGTGAGAGAGAGATAGAAAGAGTCATTGTAAAGTCATATATGTCCATATCGATTATTCTTGAGGCATTTAGTGACGTACCTGTAGATGTCAAAGGCACGAATGGGTTTGTATGACACATTTTCCAAAGCCTCAGGGGGCATGTAACTAGATGTTCCCCCAGCCTTCCCAGGGAACTCTTTGCTCATCTTGGAAACACTGTGGGATACCTTGGCCAGGCCAAAATCTGCAAGCTAGAGAGACAGAGAGAGAGACACAGAGACAGAGAGATAGTCTTCAGTTTATGTTCAGTTTATGCATTATAATTACTGGCAGTATAACTCCTGTCATCTAACTATATTTGTTGAAATAGTTAATAATCAATTAATGGTAATATCAATAATAATAATTATAATATTGCCTCAATAATACAAGCAATAGTGCTATTGAACCTCAGTTCATGCTCGTGTTCCCACCAGTTAAAGCCTAATCAGAACCAGGAGCCTGGAACTTGCCTTGGCATCAAGGTAGTTATCCAGCAACACATTATTGGGCTTCAGGTCTTGATGCAGAAGAGGTGGGATGAGGCAATGGAGGAAGTTCATCCCCAGAGCGATCTGGTGGGCCAAGCGACAGGCAAGGGGGTGGGGCCAAGGTGGATGGAGAGAGAGGGTGTCCAGGAGGGATTCCAGTGTCCCCCTCTCCATGAACTCCATCACAAGACCCAGCTGGATGGAAGGGCTGCAATTGGGGGGACAATCCTTGTACACTCCAAGAATCTTTATCACATGGGAGCTTGTACTCCTGCGCAGCATTTCTGCCTCATTATGCAGGGAAGTGCTAGAGCTGGGATAAAGTTAGGGGTGGGAAGGAGAGGACAAGGGAGGGGGTGGACAGAAAGAGTGAGGGCAACACAGGAATATTGTCTTAACTAAAATGGTTGACCACATCATGAAAGACAAATCAGTTTATAAAGGAATATAAAACTCATTTAATTGACATACAATCAAGTGTTTAAAGTATAGACATTTTACCCATCATCACATTGTAGCAACTTGATGGCCACATCCAATCCCCAAACCACGTGTCTGGCTTTGTGGACTTGTCCAAACCCTCCTGCACCAATCACTTTCCAGTTCTCCAGACTGTTGTTAACAATTACTGCTGCCTGGCTTGACATCTGTCAATCAAAATGATCTGTAATGGCATTCAGTGTTTGCATCAAATTAGTTCCACATCAAGTCAAGTCAATATCAAATCTCATCAAGTCACATGGCATTGGTTGTCCTTTTTGAGACACTACTGTAGCTAACACTGTCCTTTATAAGGTTGTTCCATACACTCTTAGAAAAAAAGGTGATATCAAGAACATAAGTGTTCTTCGGCTGTTCTGATAGGAGAACCCTTTCAATAACCCTTTTGGTTCCAGGTATAACCCCTTTGGTTCCAGGTAGAAGAACCATTTTCTGTTCCATGTAAAACCATTTCCACACATAGCCCCTAAATGGAACCAAAAAGTGTTCTACCTAAAATAGGGACAACCAAAGAACCCTTTTGGAACATTCATCCAAGTTCCTCCTATCCTCTGATGAAGCAGTTTACAGGATTGCACATCATCAGTCATATTCAACCTTTGCCCTGGACGACCAGTTTGTGTGATATGATAATAGCTGACTTGTTTCCTACCTCTCTAAAGCTCATATTGTCTCTGAAATAATCATCTAAAAAATCAGCAAACACAAATCAGATGTATGATTCAAGCATGTTATTCAGCTTCACATTACACTACATATCAATGTTGAGTTTTCATTTAGTTTACCATGGCACAGTCTCTCCACTACGTTACTCTGCATCAACTTACCTCCTGATAATGGTAGCATTCTTATTATGTGTATAAGATTAGATAGAGTTTCCATTGTATTCATTATGCTATGAGTTCCTTACCTGTGACCGTGCTTAAGAAATGATGTTCCCCGCAACTCTCCTGTATTTAAATGGAATCTTCACTGAATTTATTTTACTCTCACTACAGTATCTTAGGTGTTTCCACCTCATTTTGTTTATCAGAGGAGGGTGGAGTCAGAAATGTTGAAGTTGTACAGTCAGGACTTGACACATTTTCTCCACCAGATGGCATTGAATGCAGAGGCATGGTGTAGCATGCATAATTGTGTTCTATTTGAGACTATACTAGCCATCTGTTTTTATTTGAAAAGTATCCAATGTATTGATTGTGCTATATAAGCTAAGTTTCCATCCATTTGGAGACAGATTTTCACATGAATATCCCAAAATTATGGCCATTTTCCCACCAGTGGTGTTTCCACCAAACAGACTTGTTGTGGATAGTAATCGGTGTGTGATGACATACTGCACACAAAATGTACTTCTTCGCTTAAGTTTTCATGTACCGAAAAAAATCTGAAGTTCAATGTGTTTCCATCCCATTTTCAACTCTACCGAAAGTTTTGTCACAAAAACTGTTGTGTTAAATAGCAAATGTGCCTCCTCTGGTCTTGACTGGTACGATCTAGCCTACTGCTGGCAGACAGATACAGTGCCGGAAGGCTGTGCAGGTAAACTATTGTACATGATGAGATTATTAAGAGTGAGAGTATTTTTATTGGTCAAATGGCAGTCAATCATCGATCATCATGTCACCAGAATAAGACCCTCAATCTTTTTTTGAAAGCGGCATCAAGGTTTCCGTGCACTTTCACCACCCTATGACTGTTCATCGTAAATTATTTCATCTGTAGCCTAATAAACTACATGGTTTCCCAATATGTATTGGAAGGACCACACACCAAATCATCATGTGACTCCAAGTTTACTTCGATGTGATGGTCATAATATCAATATTTGCGCTTCAAGGCGTTTCCACCGCCATTTCTCGTTGTCATAGCTATAATTGTACCGAACGATACGTCTGACTTTACTCTAATAAAAACTGTGGATGGAAACGTGGTTAATGATTACCACAGATACATTTCAAAATATATAATGCCTTACAGTACAAGTACAGAGCAGACTAAAATGATGGTTCACTAAAGTCTATGTCAACCTTGAACAGGATTATCCATTTTGAATACAATTTGAATGAAGTTGATGCTTTACTATCTTTGTGAAAGTAGTAGGGTGTAGATTGATTAGGGGAAAAAAACAATTTAATCCATTTTAGAGTAAGGCCATAACCTAACAAAATGTGGAAGAAGTTAAGAGGTCTGAATACTTTCTGAAGGCACTGCATGTGTATTTTTGACTTCAATACCCAATAATGACAAAGCCAAAACAGGCTTTAAAAATGTTTGCTGATTTACAAAAAAAATACGAAAAAAAACTATGACATTTACTTAAGTATTCAGAACCTTTACTCAGTACTATATTGAAGCCCCATTGGTAGTGATTACAGCCTCAAGTCTTCTTGGGTACAAGCTTGCCACACCTGTATTTGTGGAGTTTCTCCCTTACTTATCTGCAGATCCTCTCATGCTCTGTCAAGCTGGATGGGCAAGACAGAATGGCTGCCTCCGGTAAAACAAGGGGGTCGGTGACTGTAATGCTGTCACGAGTCCGACCGAGGGTGGCTCCCCTTCCCGGTCGGGCTCTCGGCGGTCGTCGTCGCCAGCCTATTAGCTGCCACTGATTGTCTTTCCTCCCCCTCCTTGTATGTTTATTGGTAGCACCTGTTTGTGATGATTAGTTGGGCTTTTATTAGACAGCCGTCCGGCTGTTTCTTTGTGCGGGATTAATTATTGTGATTCTGTAGTAGAGGCACGTGTTTGGTCCTGGTCGTGTATTCTGCTGTACTATTTTCGTCCCCCGTGTTTGGGTTATTTTGGTTTTGAGCACCCAGTGTTGCGTTAGTGCATTAAAGAGCACATTATTGCACTCTCTGTTTCCTGCATCTGACTCCACACCCACGACACCCGGAGCGTTACAAATGCCAGTTAAAGTTCTAAAACGTTTGTTTTAACTGTACCAGAATGAATACTCAGATATCAGAAAACACAAATCAGACTGATTAAAGTATTCCTTGACACTTTTTGATTTAGTTTACCCTGGGACAGTGTATTTTACTGAGCAGAAACTCACCTCTTGATAATGATGATTTACCTAACATTCTTAACACTCTTATTTGTTAAATTAAGTAGCAGCTGAAATCTCTAACTAAAGATCTCATAACTCCAGATATTATTTATTTTAATCATAACACTTGTAGGTTCTTACCGTGTATTCTTGTGTTGGACGGATTATATTCCCAATCCCCGCTCTTAAATGTTGTTTACTTGAAGAATTTTACTTTCATTTTCATTGCATTCTAGTCTCCGCCCCTGTATCTGGATCTGAGAGGTGGAGTAAAAGTTTCAGTGCTTACTTGACAGCATGGAGTGCAGTTAGCATGTGGAATGTACATTGCTTACATGTTTTTGTAATATTTGAGATCATCACTACATTTTACAGTGCCTTCGGAAAGTATTCAGACCCCTTGACATTTTGTTACGTTATAGCCTTATTCTTACACTCAACCCACTGCTGGTGTGTGCAACTAAAGACCTTTATTTTCATATCATATAGCACCTGGTTCCAATTCAAGGCATTTAGATTATTGTATGATCTAAATTAAGGCTTTTTTTCTGGTAACCCTTCCAAAGAGCCTATTGGCATGGAGGTGGCCTCTATTTGTAGATTAAGAGACTTGGCCATAAGATGCGACCAAGTTCTGGGATTCTCCAACTGTGGCCCTTGGATATTTATTTTCCTCCAGAACCTCTACTAAGCTAACATAAGATGGTCATACCAATGATCATTTAACTATTTGATTTAGAATTTTAGGACCCATTTAGGCAGTGGCGGGTATTCATGGATACCAAGAGAAGCCAGGCTTCCCAAACATTTGACCAATAAAAAAAGACAAATTGTCAAAATAATTTATCCCGTCTTTCTGTATTGATAATTTTCTGTCAATTCGTAAGTGGATGAATCTCTTCTGAGAAAACATCTGAGCGAGGAAAACAGTCGTCATCTGTGTCAGTATGTGAAGCCCATGTATCTGATGCTGTCTGGAACAACACAGTATGACATGTTGCCGCCATAGCATTTGATTGATTGATGCCATGAAGCATTTGGCCTCCCTTGATTAAAAATAAAATCAAATAATTTTCCAATTAGCGTTGCGCTGAGCTCAACTGTGGGTTGTCCTTTCGCAGCAAAACTCCCCCAAAGGGAGGCTAGTTTGGATTTGGCTTGATCTGCTTGTGTTGATGTCCTGCAGTAGCCAGCTTGCTAAATTGGCCCTTTCATAACCCATGCAGGGAGATGTGGATTTGGACTTGTGGTTTTTACTTAATTATCTGTACAGGCCAATGATTATGATGGCAATTCTGATTCAACCATAAATTAATGTATTGTACCACTAGCCTGAGACCATCGAAGTTCAATATGTAGCCTAGTACTCTCACGTTACCTAGCTATTTAACTTAGCTGGTACATTTTTGCCCATGCAAGTAAGTTAGGCTAGCAAGCATTTTTAGCTAGGTAGCCTATGAAAACAAAAACTTAAAGTGTACTGTATGACAGAGATTTTTACCATTTTACCAACATGAAGGAGAGGAGGATGGCATTGGCAGACACACACAGAAATCAGTACCATGGACAGACATATGTATTTAGAAACATTGATTGGACAATTTTTGGGGTATCTTTAAGATTGTTTTCAGTGTATTAAACTAAGCATATATAGCCTTGTTGATTTGAATATGTTTAAATGTTTAAACGGTGCTGGAATAGCGGAGGCAGTGCTCCTGTTTTCTTTGTTCTGACTTGAGGTAACTCTGTGGTTCTAAATCACTAGTTTTCTAGTAATCTGTCAAAAAAACGTTAACCTGCTTGACCATGCTACAGGTCATATAACTTTGTTACCTGCAATATTTGCTCTACAATTTGTGATGAAACAAATGTATGTGTAGTTGAATTTATTCTGCCACTGTCACTGTGTGACTATTGTCTTTTTCTTGTCTCGGCCTTATTGTATATCGGGGTAGCGTATGAACAAATGGGTTATAGAGCAAACAACATAGTTGTGATATGGCTATTTTATTGGCTTGGCTTCCCCAGGGATTCTACCCACGCACCAGTACTGCCATTGAACATTGAAATTGGCCTTACTATTGTTAGCCCATAGAAACACATTGGAAAAACATATTGTAAAAAAATAAATCAAAGGAAGTTTATTTTAAATAGTAATTTAAAGTGTTACAGGATATAAAAAG